>NW_003852519.1:1609279-1609878 GCF_000181295.1 Otolemur garnettii
GAGCCAAACGTAAGCAATTTAAGATGGTAACTTTTATGTGATGTGTGTTTCAGCATCATTTAAAAGAATGGCTAGAAGAGTAATTCTGTAATAGGTTCTACTGATTTCTATACTTTGTCACATTAGAATGTCTCTCGTTTCTTCTGACTAGGGTCTTTTAGTCCTATGACTAAGAGGCATTGCTAAGAAAGGGAATTTTCCAGTTAACACGAATGAAGAAAAAGACACATGTTCAAGGTAGGGTGGCCAGCAAAATTATAATTACGCTTGGAAGGGCAGTGCTCTGAGGCAGGGTCGAGGTGGATGAAAAGTGCCAGGAAACAGAAGAAGGAGCTGATTCTTCCTTGGTGGTGTGGCTCAGCGGACTTCCCAGTGGCTGATCAGCTCTACGTTACCCAGGATGGTCTTCTGGGGTGTCACCACTCATGTTTCCTGTAGACTCTATACTCCTGCATCTTGCTGGGGGCCCAGTTTAGCCCGTGGGATGAAACACTCTTGCGTGGGATCAACAGGCTGCAAAGAAAGAAATGCCATTGTCAACTTTCTAAGGGGCGGCACCCTGCAGAACTATGTTGGAAGTATTGTCTCACCACCATTGA
>NW_003852519.1:1610123-1611052 GCF_000181295.1 Otolemur garnettii
CTAGTAAAGTCTATTGAACAAACGGTGTGAGCGTGGCTTTCCCTCTGGAATTTAAGTTACTTTTGATCCCTATGATACAAGAATTGTGTCCCAGTGTAGTATTTTTTGGCTGTTCGATTTGTGTATCTTTAAGCCACCACAGCGCAAATGAGCTCCCCCCAATCTATTCAGCAATGTGCTCCCTCTGTTTCTGCCTGAAAGGATTCAAATTTGTTCATCCATCTGGGCATGCAAGTGACAGACCTAGCCTAGTTCTTGGGGGATAGGGGGGCAGCCCAGGCTGCGGGAGCTAGACAGTGATTCAGAGAGAGGCAGTCAGCGGGGTTTAGGCGATGGATTCAGACAACTGCTACTAAAAACAGAACTTGCATTCATACATATTTACAATTGTCCCCAAGGCAAAACTTGGTAAGTCTGTTCCTCTTCACCTTCACATAAACCCTTCGAGCAGGCTTTTCTTTCCCGGGCCCTGCACCTGCATCAGAACACTGGACTGTTGATTGTGGTGAAGATTGGGAGAGGTTCGGGTGGAGGCAGAAGGTGCGCCCTGGCTGTGCTGCACCACCTGGCCTGGCTTAAGTCTGAGTGGTTCAAGCTCCACTTCCCGTACGGATGATCCTGCCCTGCCTTTCCTCTCTTGAGGCAGGAAAGCCACCGCAAGTGAAGCCTGAGGCTCCCCTAAGGAAGGAGTGCTTGCCATGTCCCTCCTAGGTGAGCGTAGATGAGCGCATTTACCTGCGGCTGAATGGGAGTACCATATGGAGTTAATGCTACATCCTCCTCGGCTCCATCACTGTCTCGGGCTGCAAGCCAAAGGAGGGAAGGGCTGGGTTAGTGGAAACAGCACATGAGGACTCCAGGAAGACTCAATGGCTTGCAGACAGGCTCCTGACTCTTTCAAAGGAATTCTCAGTTAAGGCTGTTATTGA
>NW_003852519.1:1611145-1613881 GCF_000181295.1 Otolemur garnettii
TTAGAAGAACACCAAGCTTGGGGCCGTGGCCTCTCTCTCAGTGTTCCCTGTGTGACCTGGGGCATCTCCCCTCATTTGCACAGCCCCTTTAGACTTGATTTCCTACAAGCTTGAATTTAGGTTTTGAAACTTAATACAAAAGGTTGCTTGAGACAGTCCTGTACTGTTGTAATCACACACATAGCTGAGGGTCTGTCAGCTCTGTGAAGGCAGGAACTGTGTCTGCCTGTCCACCAAGCACTTGCAGGATATACACCTGTTTTGTGGTGATCACAGGCATCCCGGTGTCGCTACTGTTCCTGCTTAGAGGCTGTCGTATGGAGCGGGGACCCGGGAGAAGACTGCTTGGATCTCCCTCTTGTGTTTCCTATGGCTAAGCTCCTTCACCTGTTGTTGCTTTTGCTTCCTGATGGAGTCATACTAGTAAGTCTCGTTTATAGGGTTGCTTTGAGGATTATATAAAACTACATATAAAGCCCTCGGAACAGGGCACGATATATGGAAAACACTGTATGTGTCATCCTTTGTATAGGATCATTGTGATGGTGCTGGCAGGGTAGTTATCACTGATGCTCAGACATCTTCCTCCTAGTGGCACCTTTTTTTTTTTTTAAAGAGTGGCTGCTGTGATAGATGGAATGCTTGTCTTTTCTTCACGGCAAAAGGAACAGAACCCTTAACTTTGTTCTTTGTGGCATAACGAGGCGCCTTCATACTCAGTCTCTCTGTGACCAGCTTACACCCGACATTCTCATCCGACCAGATCATAAGTTAGAAACCCTCATTCTTCCAGCTCTAGTTATTCTCATTCATGAATTAACCAAAAGGCTGTTTTTCTACATTAAACCTGCAGCCACCTCATGGTAGGAAATCCGAGTTGAGTAACGCCTTCTGGTTTATACACAGAGGACACAGAGAGAAACATCATGAAGATCATTTAAAGACCAGGAGTCTGAGGCTTGTAGAGGTTAAGGATGTTGGGCCGGTCTCCAAGTCGGCGAGAAGCAGAGTGTCAGGGCCAGGGCAGTGAGGCGGGAATCTGTAGTCTGTACAGCCTCTCGCTGGCCAATTAGCCCCTGCTCCCCGAATCTTTCTGAGTGTTACCATCTTCACCTTATCTATCCTCAGACCAAACAAATCCTGCCCATGACTCACTGTCTTCTCCATTGTTTTATGCCTGTGCTCTCTCTGTCGTGTATTATTCTTGAGGGCGACCAAGAGAAAAGAAGAAATAACTCTATACGAAAGAACAAACAAAAATCGCACCACCTGGGACCATTCAAACTGGATTTCCCCTGGTAAGGTGGATGTGCCTTGGAGAAAACAATGTTGAGGATTATCAGCAAAACATGTGCTAGGAGAAAACACCTGGATGAGTTTATGTTTACAGGAAGTTTTCTTACTTCCTGTAAACATACTTTTTCATACTGTAAACATATCTTTTCATACTCATTAACCCATCTTCACAGGACACGCTCATAGATTATTTTTATGTCCTTTTATTTTCAGCAAGAATCATACTAGATTTGCCTGTGTACATTCAAAGGCTGGAGGAAACAATGCCCGCAGGAATGTGACACTTTCAAATAGAGACGGGTCTTTTAGCAAGCTTGATATACACGGGACAATATTCTAATTTGTCCAAAACGGATAAAGCAGGCAATAATTAGGAGAGCTTTCCCCTCCTTAAAAAGATTCATAGCTGATATTCTACTATATTTAAGATCTCTACAAGTTATATCACATCTAAAATTCTCAGTTGAATGAGCAACCGATTTTATTCTATTTCTTGATTTATTGTGGAGGTTAGTTATACCTTTTTCGGGAACAGCAATATTCTAAAATTCACCAACTCTAAATATAAAATCAGTAGTATAGCCATCAACTAATCTAATGAATAAAGGATATGTTAAAAAGTAACATAATCCCAGGTGCATGTAAATGAAGTAATTAAACATCAACATAATTTCAGAATTGCTGCTTCTCTCTTATTTTGCATTTTGATCGCCTCACGTATGCATACAGAGATTCTTTACCCGAATCCTGTGTACCTTTATAATAACAATCTCCTGTGCCTAACAATAGGTAGACTGAGCATGTAAAACTTAGACCAAATGTTTGTGAAAACAGGTCTATGCCATGGGGTTAAGATTCTAGTGCAGAGTAACCGCTTTTTAAAAGTTCAGTCATTTTACAGCTTTTCAGAAACGCATTCGTAACATGGTGCAAAGAATATTTACACCTGTCTGTTCGGTGTCCTGCGGTAGTGACATGATTGCATTTTCATTCTCTATCCAGATGTTTTTGTGTCTTAGAATTAAGTCCCTAAGCTACTTCAGAGAAATAAAGCCTAATCTTCTTTTGAAAGACTCCCAGGGAAATGGAGTCCTTAATCCCCTTTGCTGATCCCTTTCAGCATTTACCAACTTTTATTTTCATACTTAATCTAAACCCTCCTGCCTCTGAGTCCATTTGCAGTCTATTGTCTTTCTAACAATAGAAAACAATAGCCTCTTGGAGAGAGGTCTTCCTACTGGGGAAATTCTCTGCTAATCACCCTGTCTTATTCTCCTTTCTGAATAATTCTTGTCTCCTACCCCAGTGGTAAATCAAGTAATTGCTCGATGGGTGTCCTAGCTGCAAGCAGCCTTAGTCAGAAGAGTCACATGACAAACGCACACCTCCGAGACTCAAACCAAAGGTTGTGTTTTGATACAGAATTTTAAGAGCTAGAAC
>NW_003852519.1:1614237-1616152 GCF_000181295.1 Otolemur garnettii
CAAGCTCCCCACATGCATCACTAGCGGATGCAGACGGGAATGGGTAGTCTTGCTGGGGCCTGACCGATGCTGACTACAACAGCACAGCTGTTCTTGCTGACCACACATCTGTTTATATAGTACCAGGGTTGTTACTTGAGTGAACAAAAACAAAGACAGTGGTAAGCTGCTCCCCTCCCCACTGCCAGGTCATGACCTACCATGACACTTAGTATTTTTCAAGTTATTGTTATTATATTTGTCTAGATGCTATTTTATATCTATTTGTATGTTTTTTCTAGCTGGGTGGAAGTCTATACTTTTTATTGCGTGTCAATATTTGTACTTTTTTCCAGGTGACCTAAATTCTGATTCTTTTTTTACCTTAAGTTTCTGATTATTCTGTCCAATCTTGGAGCACAATCTCTAAATTCTTTACCACCCTATTGATTTTTCCCCCACAGAATATCAAACTACATTGGCAATGACTATCCCTGGCAGACGACTTCCTGGTCAGAAATGGATTTTCTGACCCTGCTTCAGTAACAGGATAGGGGAAAAAAAGTTTCCTTTGCCAAATGAGGATACACTGTCCTTTTTTTTTTTTTTTTTTTGCAAGTCCTTGCTTTTTAACTAAGACAACTTCCTAGAACACTTTGAACACTTGCCTAATGTTTTGGGGGTATGGAATAATGACCTTATAAGTCCCAGTGTGTTTTGGGCTATTGTGAAATTCTAACAACTTCTTTGTCTCTGAGTTTTGTTTCTTGGGAACATTCAACAACAGAAAGATCGACTCTGCAGTTCTGCCACAAGCCTTAGTGATCTGATTATGCATCATCAACAAGCAATGAAAAACTATTATGGAAAGGATGTATAATGTCAATTTCCAACTCCCGGTCAACTGAACTGAAAAGAATTAATGGACGTATTTATCTGAACAGAGTTTAATTTGAATATGTAATTAGCCATAGATTACAGCTCAAAAAAGTGTGAGTACTTAAAAGAAGAGTATAAATTAATTTTTTTGAGCTTGGTGAACATTATGTGTGCTATACAGCATATAGAATAACTTCATCCTTTCACATTAGAAATAAAATGTAAGAAATCAGATGCTATTAAGACATAAGAATTGATGTAAACTGTGATATTGGGTTGTAAATAATAGGCCAGATGTTTCAGAAAAGAAATTAATGAGTTTTGAGATATTTCCAGATAATTGAAATTATCCCCATCTCTCCCAGGTTGTTGGGGTCTACACATCCTTGTCATCAAGGATAACACATTTTATTCTTTGAAAAAGTATAGTCAGGTGGCTCGGATAAAACTATGACCCAGAAATTATTATGAAAGTGTCACATAATCAAGTTGTTTTCTTTCTGCTCATGATCACACGCCATCTGAGTCTGTATTCAGAATTCGGATGCAATGGCTCTTTCCGTTGCTTTTTTGTAAATCTTAAAGAATTCTAAATCGTGAATAGTTTGGAAAGCAAAATTCAGAAACACTTGGGCTTTATGACTTTAGTGAAGTGGTGAGTCCTAAGATTACATTTGGGCAAATTAGGTTTGAGATTTAAATTTTAAAAATGTCAATCGGTGTTGCCAGGATTGACTTTTGTGCTTGAAGGCCAACACATCTGGACTTGCATTAGATGTCGTGCATTGCGTGGTCCAAGCCTAATCTGGGGCCAGGTAACTCATTTTACAGCAGATGCCTTTCTTTACCCAGCACGAGCACTCAGAGTCACACCCTCTTTATTTAGGGTTCTGGTTCATTTCTGTCTTGATCTCTTCTCATAAAGACCTGTGTTTTTCACAACAATTTAACCTTGATTCTGGGAATCTTTTTTTTTTGAAACAGAGTCTCACTCTGTGGCCCTGGGTAGAGTGTCATGGCAGCATATCTCAAGACAACCTCAAACTCTTAGACTTGA
>NW_003852519.1:1616660-1619349 GCF_000181295.1 Otolemur garnettii
GGTTGAGCTATAGGCGCCGAGCCTAGTTTTTCCATTTTTAGTAGAGGTGGTGTCTCTCTCTTGCTCAGGCTGGTCTCAAACACCAGAGCTCAAGCAATCTACCTACTTTGGCCTCTCAGAGGCATGAGCCACTGTGCCTGGCTGATTCTGGGAGTCTTTATCTCTATGCTGAGATAAAGAAGCCACCCACCCAAAATTGGACCATTCTCTTTTTTGTTCCCTTTTGGTTCACCCAGTTGCCCTATTTCTCTGTCCCCTCCCCTCAACCCCCAGTATCCCCTGAATCCCCCAGGAAAGTACCTCTCGAGAGCTCCTGGTTCTCCACACAAAAGGTGCGTTGGTAGGTTGGGACCTGGCAGGTGTTGCCTTGTAGAGGGCATTCCTGCCTACACGATCTATAGAGAATGCAGAGCTCAGGAATGATGTACAGCAGCAGAAATACCCATGCGTTGGTGACCAGGCCGATGCAGATGACCGGGTCGTCCCAGTGGGGCTGTCGCTGGAACTGTGGGTTGCCTCTCAGCAGCATGGAGATCCACACCACCCAGATAATGATGGAGAAGAGCACAGTGACGAAGATGAGCCTTCCATGCTGCTTCCAGTTCTCACATGGGCCACACAGGGTGGCTTTGGAGACAAAGAACGTGAGGGCCATCAGGAAGAGGACGTAGACCAGAAGTACGACAAAGTCCACGTTGAGCTGGCAGGGTGTCATGTTCATGAATGTCATACCCCTGGTCATAATGAGGGTCACATACTCGATGGCAATAATTGTCTGCAGCAGGCTGCACCCAATTGCAATGCACAGCATTGTTGTCCAAGAGAAGGAGACTCCATTGCGGACCAGCTTCACCAGGTTGGAGGCATGAGCCAAGAGGCATGAGAAGCAGAGTGCAAAGAGAACCCCAAAGAGAAAGAAGCGCACAGGGGCAGTTTGTTGATTGAGCTGGATGATGAAGGCAAAAGCTAGTCCAAAGAGCCCCAGCACCCCGAGGAGAAAGAGGAACTGGGTGGGGAGGACATTCCACTGGCTGCAGTCTTGCACCTTTCGCATGAGGAAGAGAAATGCCAAGAGTAGCATTATTGTAACCACTATGCCAAGTATTGCCAGGGACTCCAGAACAACGCTCCATGGCCCCTCGTTGTCACAGAGGAGAAAATAGTCCCCGGTGGACTTGATGCAGTCCTCGTCCATGATGACTTAAAGGTGGACCTCACAACCTTTTTCTTCTGATCCTCTGCAGAAAAAGATGACACGAATTTAGGACTTCACAGAACCCCACAGTGCCTCTCCCATAGGTAGTCTTACGCCGGGCACCATAACGTGTTTCCCTCAGAAATGAAGACAGCAGGACATAGGACAGAAATGGCTTTACCAAAATTGTCTCAAGGACACTGAAGAGAGTCTGAGTTGCATTTTGTTTGATCCTTGATACTTATTTAAATACTAAGCTTCTCCAGGGGAGAAAATCAGAGGTCTAAAGGGATGGGAAATACCATCACATATATTACCCCCACATTTCTAGCTGCTGTATATAGGATATTAAAAAAAAAAAAAAAAAAAAAGGAAAAATCAACTTAAAACCCTCAAAACTATGTTAGCTCCATCCTTCCTCTGGGAAAAGCAGAATAGACTTCATTTGGGCTTCCAGATAATTAATCTGGATAATTAATTGCATTTTTATATCACAGTGTCCTAGGCTTTTTGAAAACAAATGCAACATCTTTTTCATAAAATAGAGTATGTGACAACGTTGCATGATTGATGGAATTCCACTTATATCAAGCTCTGGAACAAGGGCTAATGGATCATTCTAGACACCGGTGCACTGCTTGAAGGAGACAGGCAGATGATTTTTCTCAGTAATTTAAATGACTGCTCCCTTTTTCAATTCAATTTAAGTCAATCTAATGCAACAGGTTATAATTAAATGCCAACGATTTGTTCATCAAAGAATTATACAAAATGATCCTTTCCTTTAAATAACTTTTCAAATAGTTTAGCACCACATTCTATGTCTTGACTGAAGTGGCTTAGAAAAAAAAAATCCCACAAATTCATCTGGAAAAACAATAACTTGCAGTTGAATACCCCCCAGCTCTGTTTCCCTTCAGGTAGTCCCAGAGCTGATGGAGGCATCCAGGTTTGCAGCTGAGGGCATGGGCCTTCATTGCCCACTTACCTTGGGTTTGTCCACTCTGGAAGCTGAGGCTGTGGCCCTGGCCAGGTTGTAACTGCCAATGAGTAAGGAGGAGACGACCTCAGCTTCTTTAATCTCTCCCCAAATGGGCGGAAGAACTCCAGGCCCTCACTCACGTTCCTGCAGGGCCTATAAAAAGAACCAGAAGGACAGAAAGACACACCTATTCCAGTTTCACAGCAACTTTTCTACAGCGATTTCTTTGGTGTGAACAATGACTTTTCCTTCTGCTGCTGAGCAGAGGCACCTGGGCCTCAGGGAGGTCCTGAAGGGGTGTGATTGTAAAGAAGACTGCTTCCTCCCCACATATCCCCGGTGTGTCCAGGAAGCTGCAAGGGGCCCCCAGTTGGCCTCAGGAGAGGACACTTCATCCTTCTTCTGTCTTGCTCCTTAAGAAAGCCAGCCCCAAGGGACTCCCCTGCGTCTTGATTTTAATTGTGAGATTCAAATAACCAGCCACTCAACCAAGGCATACAAAGGTAAAGAGC
>NW_003852519.1:1619899-1621942 GCF_000181295.1 Otolemur garnettii
AAAGAAACAAGCTCCCTTCTGCTCACCTTCTCTCAGATGTTGGTCCCGGTCCCACACTGCTGTTTGCTTTATTCCCAGTGATCCTGTTTCTGACCCAAACACTTTGTCTTCATCTGGGATCCAGCTCGTTTTCTCTCCTTTGTGACCTTCCTACCTTCTCTAATCAATCATCCAAGCCCTCGCTGATCACCTCCCACCACAGACTCTGTAAGACTTAGGGTCCATCCTGTTCAAAACGACACCATCCTATTTTCTGCCTATTTTTAAAAATTAATTAATATATTAGGTAATAATAAATAGAAATAAAAGAATAATAAGATATATCTCTATTTTACTTATTAATTCATTTCCTTGGTTAGATTTTATAGCAGCCTGGACTATAAATATACTTTTATGCCCTATAGTATCTGGCCCTGTGTGGAGCGCCTCCTTGGTGCTGGGCGGTTTGATTCATTGAATGATTTTAATGATAAAATAGCCAAAGCCTTAGGCAATGCCAGGAATGGTCCAAGCAGGTGCCCACCATGATGGGCAGCCAAGGCCTAATCCTTCAAAAAGTACTTTTCAGCAGTGTGATTTTTTTTTGTGCAGTTTTTAGACGAGACTGGGTTTGAACCTGCCACCACCAGCATATGGAGCCGGTGCCCTACTCCTTTGAGCCACAGGTGCCACCCAGCAGTCTGCTTTTAATAGATGAGTTTTAATGGAAACCACCTACAAATAAGGCAGAAACTTAAAACTCTTGACAAAATTGTTCTACAGCAGTGTTCTATCTTTACAGTCTCCTTAACTTTAAAAAGTGTCTTCCTCTGAGAGTGCCAGTGTCCTCCTCTGAGAGTGCCCCCTCTGCTTGCTTTGGGCATGATGTCACTCTTTTCTGAAGCTGTCAAGCTACAGTTTACATGAAGGGTAAAGAGATTTTTCAGATGATGAAATGCAACATCCCTGAGAATCCACTCTGAGAGCCCAGTGAGTGGCTACATGGTTGTCAGTCGACCAAAAGGAGAATTTTCCATTGAATTCTTCCCAGAGAACTATTGTAGCAGCCCCCACCTCCCATCTCCTTCCTGCTAGCTGGTCCTGGCTGTTCCTCATTGTTGTGACTGGAGTTTCTGGCTGTGCTGGTCTTCTACAAAGATTCCTCCTGACCTCTTGATGGCTGCAGGCAGGTGAATTAATGGGTTAATGACTTCAAGGCCTTTTGAGCACCCTAGATAAAAGGGCCTGTCTCATGCATTAATTACTGTTATTTTAAAACCTAGCATTATAGTATTAATCCATCTGCTGCTAAGCCCATAAGAATATGAGGGCTTTTCGCCTTCATGCATCCAAATTACTCACACCTAATTTCTTTAGGCTTTTATGCCACAATAGCACCAGGACACCCAGCTTGGATATGACTTTGATGAATCAAAATACCTGATTATAATGAATCCATTAAAAATGGAGATAAAACAGTCCAAAGACCAAACGCCTTTGGCCAAACACCTATTTATGTTACTCATATTTCCTTCTCACAAAAACAGAGCCGGAGGGAATGTTGGAGGTCACCTAGCCTGACCCTTTATTAATCATCAGCAATAAGGAAGCCGATATCGTAGCACGAGGAATTTAATAACAAGGAAGCAGAGGCCCAGAGAAATGAAGGGACATGCTCGAGATATGGGACACTGGCGAGGACAGCCAAGGTTTTCTGTCTGCTGGTCGTATTCTCACTGCTGTAGCAGGTTGCCCTTCCTGACCCTTCCCACCTTCTAAGGATAGGTGTTTAGAGAGACGCAAGGGCCTAAACGTGATTTGTGGGTCATGGCTAGAAAGGAAGGAAAAAAAAAAGAAATAGAATATGAGAGTGCTACACATATTTTTGCTCCTGCAGCTCTGAACAACTAACTGTGTGGGGACAAGGCATGTGAGAGGGCTGCACTGGCCAGGAGTGGCTCTTCTGTTATCTTGTTTGCCAGGATGTCCAGGATGGCTTCCTGTAGTTGTAGGAGCTCCCTCCACTCCAAAGAGCACTGTGCTTGGAGTTTGATGCCCAGAGGG
>NW_003852519.1:1622069-1624685 GCF_000181295.1 Otolemur garnettii
CCCTTCCTTCCTTCCTTCCTTCCTTCCTTCCTTCCTTTCTTTTTTGAGACAGAGTCTCACTATGTTGCCCTGGGTAGAGTGCTATGCTGTCACAGCTCACAGCAACCTAAGACTCTTGGGCTTAAGCAATTCTCTTGCCTCAGCCACCCAAGTAGCTGGGACTACAGGCGCCCACCACAATGCCTGGTTATTTTCTATTTTTTTTGTGTAGTTGTCATTGTTGTTTGGCAGGCCCAGGCCAAGTTCAAATCTGCTAGCTCCAGTGTATGTGGCTGGTGCCCCTAGCCACTGAGTTACAGGCACCAAGCCTCTTTCTTTTTTTTTTTCTCAAGATAGAGTCTCACTCTATTGCCCTGGGTAGAGTACCGTGGCATCATAGCTGATAGCAACTTCAAACTCTTGCTCTTGAGCAATCCTCTTAACTTGGTCTCCCAAGCAGCTGGGACTACAGGTGTGTATGCCTATAGTGATGTAGTGATGCCCGGCTAGTTTTTCTATTTTTAGTAGAGACAGGGTCTCTACTAGTTTGAGATCAGGCTGATCTCAAACTCTTGAGCTCAGGCAACCTACCCACCTCAGCCTCCCAGAGTGCTAGGATTCCAGGCGTGAGCCACTGCACCCAGCCAATAAGTTTCTCTTTAGATTTGTGTTTGGTAAGTGAAGTTGGACAGGACAAAGGAACGTGCACTGGGGGCTTGGAGCCCTGACTCACACTTTGTCCCACCTCCCGTAGCCTCCTTGAGGCAGGTTCATGGTTATACCTGCTCTGTGCCACTGCTTGGTACCCTGGGTGGCCCACGTGGCCTCCCTATTTCTGCTCCTGCCCTGTGACTACTGCTGCCCATCACCTGGGCTCACAGGTGGCCCCTTGGAAAGGGAGGATTAATTTATGCACTTCCCAGGGGGGGCCCATATTTTCATTTTGCATTTGGCTCCAGAAATGATGTAGGTGTCTCTAGACATTGCATTCAATCTTCTTGTACACGAGGCATAATTTGATCAATGTTGTATCAGGATGTAAATATTGTAGGTTCAATTGCGTATTGACACGATGTGCAGTTAGCTGTGAAGTACTGCAGCAATCGACTGGCAGATTGTCAGGACTCCCACCTGAGTATCATTTATAATGTCAACGTCAGAGTACTTTTTCAGAAAGGAAGTCATTCTACCTTTTTTCCAGTTTGTGACTATTGCAACATTTTAATTGAATTAGTATACATTTCTGCCTATTGGGCTGTTTTATTATGAGAAGAAGGCGGATGATGCGAAAAACAGAAAAATGTGCGAGTTCAACGTCTGCCTCTGGAAGTATAAATCTGACGATGTTGACTCTCATAAAATTTGATTTTGTTTGAGTTGCATTCTGAACAGGAAAAAGTGTATGCCAAACCTTATAGTGAAGATAATTTAAATGTGATTTTATAAAATACGCAAGGCTTAACAGAAACGACAGACTCGTATTATTTATAATAACACTTTTATAAGGGAAAGAACCTTTAAAATAAAACACACACCTGAGAAGACAACATGATATGTTGTCAGTAAGTCAAGGAAATGTTTCTGAAGGAAAAAACACATAAATTTATGAATAATGTATAAGCTGACCAGTGCTACTAATTAAAGAGCCTTATAATCATCGACTTAGCAGTACAATAGGTGGCAGAAAAGAAAATAGGCAACACAGCTGCCGAAAATTACTCTTCCAGGATGTAGGGAATGGGACGTAGGATTTTTGATGATAAAATGATAAATCAGCTGACAAATGTTAGTGTAGCATAATATCTCATCAAATCTATACTATTGCAGAACAGAAAGAGGCAGATTTTAAAAGTAATTACAGCCTGGTATAGATTCTGTGATTCAACTTGACGAAAGCCCTGATGTTGCAAGTTGGCAACACTTTAAGTCAGATCAGATATGAGTGACAAGACAGTTTTTAGAGAGAACTGGTTGCATTGCTTAAATGGTATTTCATTCACAACTGGATCAACTATCATCTCCTCATGAAAAAGCATATTGCTGATTGGATATTATTCAAACGGGAACAAAACTGTAAAGGAATCACCAGTGTGGATGGCAAATAGAACTAGAGGATACCGCAGAGTTAGCATAAATCATTAGATAATTCCCAACAATCATGGTTTATTCGTTGTTACTCTTTGGTATCTAAGGAGATTTCATTGGATTTCTTGAAAACAAATGAGATGTCGGTGGGCAAAACTTGCAGGCAGATTTCGTTCAGACGTTGGAACTGACCGTTTTTACTTACTACACATGGTCAAATTCCTGGTTGCCATGTGGGGAAACACTAAACTCAACACGGTACATAAACTCAGAGAGAAGATTTAGATGTTCTGAACTGAAAATGTTCTCATTTAGCAAATATCTTTGGACAGGGTATGTGGATAGTAAAAGTGTATGTTAGGCTGACTTGGAGGCATTCTTTTTCTTTTTTTTTTAACCATTACTACCAATAATGGTAAATAAAAACAAAAGCAGAACAAAATTAGGGCAGCGCCTGTGGCTCAAGGAGTGGAGCGCTTGGCCCCATATACTGAAGGTGATGAGTTCAAACCCAGCCCCAGCCAAAAACTGCAAAAAAAAAAAAAAAAAAAA
>NW_003852519.1:1625950-1629011 GCF_000181295.1 Otolemur garnettii
GAGCCTATTCCTACAGATTTCTAAAAATCCAGTCAAAAGCAAAGGTGCACATCCTTATCAGATCAGATGATCCCAGAGGCACCAGCATTCCACTGGAAGGATGTTCATTCCAAAGTCATAACATTTTCCTTATCAATGTAATGATTATACTTGCTGTATATTCCCAATACAGAGAAGGGAACATTATAAAATCAGTTGGAATGAAATAAAATTAGAGATTGTTATATTTCGCTTTTTCCTCAAAGTCACAATTACTGCTTTTGAGAAGAAAATCTGGAGCTTGAAAGAAAAACATTTGAATAAAAAATCCTTTCAAAACTTTGAACTAATAATTGAATTAAACATGGTGAACAAAGAAGAGAGATTGCATTTAAATCTAATATTGAAGAATAATTAGAAGACCTTATAAATTATGTTAATTAAAAATTGAAGAAAAATTTCCAGTGCTACCATCATAGCTTTTGTATTCCTATTGTTAACAATCACAACACCCTTGGATGGGCACAGGGGCTCATGCCTGTAATTCCAGCACTTTGGGCGGCCAAGACAGAATCGTTTTGAGGCCAGGAGTTGCCCAGCCTGGGCAACATAGTAAGACCCTGTCTCTACAAGACAAACAAACAAACAAACATCACAACGACATATTTGCGTGGACTTTTAGGTTTCATGTTTGATTGGATTTTTAAAAGGAAAGAACCCAGTTGAACAACATGCCCAATGTACATGTTGTTTTGTCCTCAGATAATCCCCGAGAATGAATTTATAATGAGGTTATCGTATCTGTTCATAAATAAAAATTGTGTCTAAATTCCTGTCTTGTGTCATTTGGAATTTACTAAATATCAATAAAATAATATGTGATGTTAGTTTTGCTCTGTTTTTGTTTTTATCTACCATTATTGGTAGTAACAGTTAATATTGTCTTATAAAGCCTTTTTTGGGGGGGCATACATGTACAGGTGTGTTTGTACTAGGTTGAAGTATAACATGTGTTTCTGACTAGGGGTTGGAGTCAAAGAAAGTTTGAAAATACTGGTCTCATCAAGCACTGGCTTGGAGTCTGACTTGGGTTTGCATGGCTGCTACTAACTTGCTCTCTGATCTTGGGCAAGTTTCTTGTTCTCCCTGAACTTGAATAAATATTTCCTCTTCCCAGTTTACTTACATAAAGGAAAACCACCTATGATTTTGTGAGCTGTGATAAAGGGTTTTTTGAAGCAAAGTGATGGTATAAACCGTATCAAAGATTAGGTAAGACTGTTTAACCTATCTAAGAATACTAACAATTTTAAAGAAATTTTTTACCATAATTATCAACAGGCAAATGATTATGTTAAATTTAAGTGTTGTCTGTATAATAAAATAGCCCATTCATTTACTCTTAGACCCCCCTAAACCAGTGGTTCTCAACCTTCCTACCACCACAACCGTTTAATACAGTTCCTCATGTTGTGGTGACCCCCAGCCATACAATTATTTTTGTTGCTACTTCATAACTGTAATTTTGCTACTGTTATGAATCATAATGTAAATATCTGATATGCAGGATGGTCTTAGGTGACCCCTATGAAAGGGTCGTTCGACCCCCAAAGGAGTCGTGACCCACAGTTTGAGAGCCACTGCTCTAAACTCTCTCCTTCAAAATATATTTGTTGGTTGGGTGCCTATAGGTCAAGCAGCTAGGGTGCCAGCCACGTACACCAAAGCCGGCGGGTTCAAATCCAGCTCGGGCCTGCCAAAGAACAATGACAACTGCAACCAATAGCCAAGCGTTGTGGTAGGTGCCTGTAGTCCCAGATACTTGGGAGACAGAGTCAAGAGAATCACTTAAGCTCAAGAATTTGAGGTTGCTGTGAGCTGTGACAGCATGGCACTCTACCCAGGGCAACAGTGTGATACTTTGTCTCAAAAAAAAAAAAAAAAAAAAGGCAAAAATAATCAATCAATTGCCTGGTCAATCCTCCAAAGAATTTTTTTTTGAGCATCTATTTTGTGCAAGTACTGTGCTGTGTTTGAGATGCCACCATGAAGAAGACTCAGGGCCCACTGGCTGCATGCAAGTTGCTTACCTCCCTGGGGAGGGAACACACCAGCAGATACTCAGTAAATATTCTGTAAGTTCACAGAGGAGGGGCTCAGAGAAGACCTTTCAGAGGAGGAAATGGCTAAGCTAGGTGCAGTGAGGTGTAAGAGTGTTCCAGACAGAAGCGGTGGCCAAGGTGAGGAAGACCACAGCCTCTTCTCCGCACAGCAAGTGAGTGATGTAGGGGAGACGGATGAGCGAGAGAGGAGGAGAAAGGTTCCATGGCTCAGCCATCCAGGGCTGTGGCTGTGTTGAGGCCTTTCTGGAAGTTACTGTGTTTATTGTATTTAAGCTACAAAGTGCATTACATTTAATGGTCATTTATTAATTTACCCAGCACATCTCTAGGAGAATGTGGAGTTGTGGAACAACTCCTTGTGCCTGATGCTGTGGATATAGTGGTGACCAAAGAAGACCTGGTTCTTGCCCTCAATGAGCTTACAGTTTGGTCAGAGAGCAGCCACCAAACAGAATAGCAAACAAACACGCAGATATGTAATTGCCAATTGTGGGGAGTACTATAAAGATGCTGTGGTAGAGTGGGGTCCCTCTGTTAGGGTGGGTTAGCAGGGCCTTCCTGAGAAGGCATTGTTTAAGCCATGACCCGAAGGATGGGAAAGATCCAGTCACACTCCTCCCTCCAGAGTGGGAGGTGGAGCATTCTAGGTGGAGAGTGAGGTGAACAGGAACCCTGAGATGCCAACAAGGCGCAGCGTGTCTGAGTGGCTGATAGGCGGCCATCGGGCCATCGTCTCTGCAGCAAAGGCTGAGAGCAGAGTAAGAAGTGGGCATCACATGACATGGGACTTGCGTCCCAGGAAATGGGGTCCAGTGAAATAGGAAGCCACTGAAGGACATTGAGCAGGAAAGTGACACGACCCAGCTCCTGCTGTAAAAAAGCTCAATCTGGTGCAGACTGTCTAACGCACGAAGGAGCACCAGGCATTGAGAACAGATAGAAAGGACCTGGGTAGAAAG
>NW_003852519.1:1629756-1631560 GCF_000181295.1 Otolemur garnettii
AGGCCCCAAAGGATTCTTTAAACCATTGAGTTTGTTTGGGTCCCTCGTCTGCTTGAAATCCTACAATGGGCTTCTCTATTTTATGTAAAGGAAAAGTCAAAACCTTTGATGTGGCCTCTAAGGCCTTGAATGACTGGCCCACTCCTGTCAGCTCTCTGACCTCACCTACGTGGCTCTCCCCATGGCTCACCAGGTCAGCCTCTCTGACCCCAAGCCACTCCTTACCTGCACAGGTTTGTCTTGTCTGGGGGCCTTTGTACTGGCTGTTCTGCTGGCTGGGACATGCTTCCCCCAGATGCCACCTGGTCAACTTGTTCCCTGACCTCGTGTCTGTCCTGCAGGAGCCTTCCCTGCCCATCCTGGTGGAAACTGCATGCCACCCTCTCTGTGCCTACCTCCTCTACCTCTTCCCTCCTTTTTGCTCTAAAATGCGATATTCTACTTCTCTGTCTATCATTTGCTATCTATATCCCCTACTCTACAAGAGCGAGGATATTTGTTTGGTTCACTTAAAAATCTAATTAAACAATTAGATTTGTTCAGTTAGCATATAGGAGGCACTTGCTAAATGTTTGGGAAATGCATAAATGATGAGAAAGAATCATGAATGTGTTAAGTCAGAGGGTGGGGCCAGACACCATGAACAACAAGGCACAGGCTTAAGCCAAAGGCATGCAGCCTCCCAAAGTCTCACTCCTGGTCAGCCAGGGCTGGAGGCCCTGACTGTGGCATGTGCTCCAGCAAGGGCCCCTGCTCTGCCCCACCATTCCTCTGTTGGATGTAAGAGGCATTGGGGCAGATAGGAACCAGCTGGCTCACTGAGGTAGGTAGATTGGTTACTCGGAGGTAACTGATCAAGCACAAATGGCCAGAGCAACATCCGATCTCAGGTTATATTCAAATAGGGGAGGAAGATGCTACCTGAGGACAGTCCAGCCAACAAGCAAAATTTGTCTCCCCTCAGTCTGGGTTCCAGATTTTTGATTTGACCATGTAGGAGAATGACAGTGCTTTTTAGAGACACAGGAAGACTGAGGCATGGGAAGGATGAGACTGGAAGGCTGTGGAGGACTTCAGTTTTGGATTCTAAGTTGAGATATCTGTGAATTGTTGTATGAATATGTCAAGTAGGTCAGTGGATACACGCCTCTGCAGCATGTGAATTTATTTCTGCGTGATTGTACTGTTCTTGTGTGCCAACTTCCTTTTGGCATCCTAGGCAAGGAGCAGGCTGGGGGCAAATAGTCAGGCCACCCCTCCCCAGCCCCATTCCCCAGCTTTCATGCATTAGGAAACATATTCATTCAATGATCATTCCAAAGCCATACACTGAACTTTTGCTGCATACCGGGACTTTGCCAGGAACCGAGAATATAAAAATCCATAATACTATATATCATCACTCAAGAAAATCATGTTTAATTGGGGAGATGTGCTGACACATAATTGAGATTCATGTGCTGTGAAGTATGTGCAGCTTAAAGAAGAAATGAAAACTTCCCTGACTCCCCTCTTCCTTTCTACTAAAGAGGGACCTCGAAAACTGGGGGGTAGATCTTATTCATTCCTTATAAGCCCTTACAAGTGATTCTTTCAAAACCTTTTCTATCTCTTTGTATCAAGAGAGGAGTCTTTCAATGTATGTCTGGGCAATGAACCTATTTCTTACTTCCGCATTCCTGAGGGTGACATTTTGAAAGGAGATGAAGTAAAAAAATTAAGTCAAGAAGATTGATGGACTGGAAATAAATACTTGGGAGTCACTAGGTCATGGATGGGCACAGAATTCGTGTGTATGATCTTC
>NW_003852519.1:1632185-1634158 GCF_000181295.1 Otolemur garnettii
AAGGAGAGATTGAAATCACAGGCCAGAGTAGATGGCAGAATGAACTTCCTAAGGAAAGTGAGAGACCTGGCCCCCAGTACAGGTGACAGGATGAGCTTGCCTGACCTGTAAGAAGGACGGAGTTAAGGGTGGTGTTCTCCAGTGACCAACAAACTTCTCCTAAGAATTAAATTGATTCCTATAACTCACTTCCCCCATGGAGCCTTTGAGGATACATCTGAGTGCTGTAAGATGTGTTTTGATTCCCAGAGCAGGTGAGACTTTGCTGGCTTATCCTCTACTTTAGGCCCCTCCCCCGCTCATAACATATTCTGCTCACACAGCAAAAACACCTGTTGTGAATCTACAATCTGGTGGCTCATAAGAAAGGAGCAGAGATAATACAATGATGAATAATGATAATACAATGATACATAGTATATTAGAACCACCTCACAGACATTATCTAAGGACATTATCTAAGGCAATAGGCCTATATTTGTACTGGTGAGATAAGAACTTCTTTCACCTGAGTTTTACTATTTGCAAGAAAACAAGGGCTGCTCATTTGACAAGTGGCAAGTAAGTTGCGGCTGGTTCCCCGTGCTGGGTTTAGACTTCAAGCTCATGGAATTTGGTCACCTAAATTCCAGGCAGCAGCATGTATCCTAAGGACACGGGGATTATGTCATCGCCACATTGGCTGAGCCACAGAGTACATCATACGGGGAGGAGGAAGGACCCACCCACTGCACTCCTGGTAGATTCACACCCTGCCTCATTTCCTTTCTTGCCACCCAGGGAAACCAGCCACTGAACTGAGTGTGTAGCACTGCACTGCAGAGTGGATAAGAACAGAGTGGGCTCAAATCCTGGCTCTGTCTGGTACCATCTGTGTAGCCTGGAACGTGTGAATGAACCACCCTGAGCTGCCACAGTTCACCTGGGGAGATGGCAGTGCCAGTGAACACCTCCCAGGGTTGTTGTGTAAAATGAATCAGGCAGTTCATGTAAAGAGTTTGCGCAATGCCCGGGACACAGAGAATGCTCAATAAATGTTAGCTATCAATAGTTCTTATTTTAAAAAAAAAAGTTCCAGCCAATCCGCATTAGTAAAACATAGCAGCTGCTGTGTATGCATCCTTATGCTCTGGGGTGAGGCAGGGATTATAGATCACAGAGGAAAAGTGGTCTTCTTGGAGGGATCAGGGCCAAATTCAGTCTTTGGGCTAGACAGGAGTGATGGGTAGAGGATGGACAGAGAGGGACGGAGCAGTGTGGGTAAAGGCATGCAGGAGGGACAGTGGAAGGATGAGGAACCCAGAGGAGAGGAAGAGGCATGCTATGAGAAGGCGCTAGGGCAGGCGTCCTCAAACTACAGCCCGTGGGCCACATGCGGCCCGCCTAGGACATTTATCCAGCCCACAGGGTGTTTTTGCTGCCACTGCCTGTCCTGCTTAGCAGCTGACGCATCCTGGGGCCTGCAGTCCGGCCCTCCAATGGTCTGAGGGACAGTGAACTGGCCCTGTTTAAAAAGTTTGAGGACCCCTGCGCTAGGGTTTGAGCCAGCTCACAAAATGACTATAACAAGGGTCTGATAAATTCATTGCCAATGACAGATGAAATGTTCCCTTGAGTCTGATCATGAGATAGCTCTTCACAGCCCAATTCTTGCCGTACCTTTAGTCCACCCTGGCATTTTTGCCCTACATGGTTTGATTCTGGATTCTGCATTTGTGGCTATTATATGGGTCTGTCCTCAAATTCCTGCTATAGAATGCTGCTATAGAAACCAAAATATTTCTAAAGAAAAAGCCTAGAGCTAGTTGAAAATATAAATTCAAAGGCCAGGCTCGGCGCCTATAGCTCAACCGGCTAAGGCGCCAGCCACGTATACCTAAGGTGGCGGGTTCGAATCCCCAGCCCGGACCCGCCAAACAACAATGACGGCTGCAACCAAAAAATGGCCAGGCGTTGTGGCGGGCACCTGTGGT
>NW_003852519.1:1634821-1638750 GCF_000181295.1 Otolemur garnettii
TCAGCCTCCCAAGTAGCTGGGACTACAGGCACCTGCCGCAACACCTGGCTAGTTTTTCTATTTTTAGTTGAGACGGGGTCTCGATCTTGGTCAGCCTGGTCTTTTTTCTTTTTTAGACAGTCTTAAGCTGTCACCCTGGGTAGAGTGCCATGGCATCATCATAGCTCACATCAACCTCCAACTCTTAGGCTCAAGTGATCCTCTTGCCTCAGTTTTTCTATTTTTAGTAGAGATGGGGTCTCGCTCTTGCTCAGGCTGGTCTTGAACTCTTGAGCTCAAGCAATCCACCTGCCTCAGCCTCCCAGAGTGCTAGGATTACAGGAGTGAGGCACGGTGCCTGGCCAATATTTGTACTCTTCTCATTACAGTTTTCCAACTTCATTGTACAACAATCCAAAATATCAGCCATATGCTCTACTCTAGATCCTAGGGAGAGGAGGAGGGAGGTGAGACTAGAGCGTTTTTTTCATCAGCTTATATTTTTTGAAAGATACTGACAAGAGAATGGGTAGGAATCAGGAAAAAAGATCACTAGTCCACAGACTGGCAACTAGGAACCCTGGTCTCTTTGGTTCTGTTTTTTATTATTAGATCCAGAGTGAGGATAAACATTCTGCATTTCCTTACCTCTTAATTCACTCTCTCATCTTCATCCAGTCTCACTGCAACCTCACTGTTGGGTGGCGACTGAAAACCACTCTTTCCTTCTTCATTTTGACCATGCTGCACCATTTTAGGTTTTCTTTCTTTCCTTCCTTCCTTTCCCCCTTTCTCTTGCTCTTTTCTTTTCTTTGACAGTGTCTTACTCTGTTACCCAAACTAGGGTGCTGTGGCATCATCATAGCGCACAGCAATGTCAAACTCCTGGTCTAAAGCAATCCTCCTGCCTCAGCCTCCTGAGTAGTAGCTGGGACTACAGGTGCCCACCATAACACCCAGATAATTTTTCATTATTATTAGTATTACTTTATTTTTATCTTTTTTTTGAGACAGAGTCTCACTTTTGTGACCTCAGTAGAGTGCCCTGGCGTCATAGTTCATAGCAATCTCTAACTCTTGGGCTCAAGCAATTCTCTTGCCTCAGCCTCCTAAATACTTGGGACTACAGGTGCCTGCCACAGTGCCTGGCTATTTTTAGAGATGGAGTCTTGCTCTGGCTTAGGTTGGTCTTGAACTCACAAGCTCAGGTGATCCGCCCACCTTGGACTCCCACAGTGCTGAGATTACAGGCATGAGTCACCACACCTGATCTTAATTTTTCTATTTTTAGTAGAGATGGGGTCTTGGTCTTGCTCTGGCTGTCTCAAATTCCTGAGCTCAAGGAATCCTCCCGCCTCAGCCTCCCAGAGTGCTAGGATTACAGGTGTGAGCTGCTGCACCTGGCCCATTTTGGGTTTTCAAAGGGAGAGAGAGGAGAAATGGGGAAGCAGGAGCCACAGCAAAGTGCTCCCGAGCCATGTCTCTCAGCTCAGAAGGGAGAATGTGGAATTAAAAATCTTTAAGATCCCGCAGTGATCTGGCCTTAACCCATGTTTCCCACCTTCCCAAACTCTGCACCCCAGGTACACAAACATTTTCATTGTCCCCTTACAGAAAACCTATTGATTAGCTACCCCAAAGCCATTCTGCATATCCTTCTCCCTTGTTGCCCCTCACCGTAGAGGCTGGACAGCCCAACACACACAATTTCTCTATCTTTCTTGCAGCTACAGCTGGTCCTTCGTGTCAGTTTTGGTCCATAAAGTATAAGTGAAAGTCTGATGGGGAAACTTCTGGAAAGCTTTTGTTTCTTGATAACATGGGACAGATGCAACTGATACAGCCTTTACGCCTCTCCCCATTTTCCTGTCTTGAACATGGTTGAGATGACAGGAGCCATATCATTGCCTTGCAGCTCTAGGGGGAAGATCTAGACAAGTGCAGACATGTTGGTGTCAAGCTGCTGACCCCACCTCTGGATTTCTTGTTGTGTGGTTTAAACCTTCTTGGTTTAAGCTACCGTTGGTTAAGTTTTCTGTTATAGCCTAATGCATCCCTAAATGCTATATCCCTGAGCTACAGGCTGGCCATATAACAGACAGCAAACAAACAGATAGGAGCCGTCTTCTGAACAAATTTACAATCTAGTGGGAGGAGAAGAAAAAGATGAACAAAATTTGAACAAACCTTTACCAAATGGCATACGGTGGTTTGGATTATGAAGAAAAAAAATACAGTGCTATGGTAAACTATAGATGAGTCCCTACTTTAGCTAGCAGGGTCTGAGGCTTCTTCAAAGAAGAAGAGGTTAAGTTAGGACCTGTAGGGAGAAGACCCAGCCATTTGAAAAGGAGGTTACAAGGACTTTAGGCAGACATAACAGATTGTGCAGGGCCCAAGGGCAAAAAAGGCCCAGTGTTCAAAGAACTAGAAGTCTGTGGTAGGAGGGTAGTAAGAGAGATTAGAAAGCAAGGAGCTTGAATATTAGCCCACGTGCAAAATGAAGGTTCTTATGCAGACCAAGGGCTTAAGGAAGATAGCAAGGCAGGTGCAGAGACCAATGAGAGGGCTGTTGGAAGTGATCAGATGGTAATGATGGTGATGTGTTTGGAATGGACCACCAGGCACTGCCTCAGGACTGTTCGGGATTCGGGTAAACAGTACAGAGCAGATGTAGTATTTAATACTCACTGATTACCCCTTTCTTTGGAGTTTCTGACAATTCTCTTGTACCACTATCCATATCTTCTTTGTCAGGCCCTTTTCCTCTGCTTGTCTCTGAATACATACGTACTAAAGTTCCTCTGAGTCCTTACCTAGGCTCTCTTCTCTTCTTACCCCACTCCTTTCCCTGGGCAAGTTCAGTTTACCCCCTCTACCTACACATTGGTGACATACAAACATACATGTCCTCATCAGGTTTCTCTTTTAAGCATCAGACCCCCATTTTTACCTGTTCACTAGACAGCCTGCTTGGATGCACCTCAGGCCTAAATATGCCCCATGGACTCTGCTCCCCTATCCACCTGCTTCTCACCTTTGTGCCCTCAGTGAGTGGCGGCCCCACCCACCCCCTTGCCCAAGCCAAGATCCTGGGCATTGGACTTGGCCCTGTAGGCAAGGAATGACTTTTCCCTCTACATTCTTAAGTGGCAAAAGATAGATTAATATTAGAAAAAGTATATTAAGTTTTATCTGAAAAAAAAGTTTTATCTGATGTTAACATTTCTATGTGGCATGAGGGCGGTGCTTCACAGAAAGAAGCTAAAACCCCAAAGCATCATTTGGACCTGAGGCTTATATACCATTTTAACAAAGAGCAATACAATTTGGAGACATGACAAGACAAAGGAAAAAGGGTTTGGGCTGGAAGGTGGGTGGTATATTGTGGGAAAATCATTAGGAAACCCACAAGGACAACTAATGGAAGAGAAGGGTTATTCTAGTAAGGTTTGGTTGTACAGATGCATTTTGGCACTGATTCTCCATCTCTGGTGATAAGGGTGTTTTCTTCCTGGTACAAGGACAGCACTCTTCTTGGGAAAATTACACACTGTTTTTAGGTAGAAAAGGGTACGGTAGAGGTCTCTTCCTGTATCTGCTGTTTCTCCATTGCCTTCAGCTCAAAAGAATACATCACAGTGGCATACTTTGGGGCAATGTTCTGATCCCTTTTGAACCCTCTCCCTTATTGCATTTACCTGTCAATTGCCATGTTCTATTCACCTCATCTCTTGCTCTAAGCCATCTTCAGCCTCACAGCCCCAATCCTGATTTCAGCCTCCGTCATCTTCCACTAAGTCTCATGACCATCTCTTGGCCTCCAATCACATCTTCTTCCAATCTATTTTCCACACTGTGGATAGAATTTTCCTTTTAAAACATGATAGTATTATGTTCTTGCTCAAAGCCATCCAATTTCTTAGGATGAAATTCAAGCATCTTGATAA
>NW_003852519.1:1639749-1643728 GCF_000181295.1 Otolemur garnettii
AAAAAAGAAAAAAGAAAAAGAACTGGACCCCAGGTTCTTCCAACATCACTGCCCTGTGCTAATTAATCCTCCTAGCAAATTTCCTGCCCCCAGGGTTGCGTGTGTATTGGAGTGCAATGGTTTCTCTCCTCTGTCTGCTCTTGGGACTCCTGGAACCCTTCGTGGACCACTGTAAACAAGATTCTCCACTTATGATCACATAAGAGATAGTCACAGTACACGACCACTTTAGGGACATTCAAGCTTGTGGTACATGTCGTTCTTCCCTGGGATCTCTGGGTTTATATTCTGAAGGACTTTGGGACTGTAAATTTAAGACTCCTGTCTTATATTATATAAGAAAACCCCATCCACAGTACACACCTCTGTATTACTTATCAAGGCTGCTGAGCCTTGGAAATAACTATACATCAGATTTGTCTCAGCTGTGTAAGATTTTTATTTGTTTTCTTTTTAGACAAAGCGCTTATAAGAATCACAAAAGATCATGCATGAATCACATTTATCCCTCAATAACAAAAATACATTCTCAAAATTTTTTAAAAACCAGGTTTTAGTGACCCAGATGGCTGGGAAAATGCTGCCAAGGTTTTTCTGGCCTACCACAGAATTTTCTACATCAACGAGAGGGATGCTGCCTGTCTTGGCCATATTACTTCCCACCGCGAGAAGAACCGCAATACACAGAACATGCTTGTTTCAGAAAACTGGCAGGAGATGGCTTTGAAGGGAAGTCGGTCAGGTCGGAATTGCTGTTGGAATCCAAAGCACTCTCCTCTCCGGCCCCCTGAGAACGGGACACGGAGGCAGGGAGCTCTTGGCTTGGCGCATCACAGCTTCAACAGCCAGACCTCGTTGCGCCGTCCGAAGGGCTTCATGGGAGGGTCGTACCCTGTGCAGAAGTAGATGTCCTTCTGGTAGGTAGCCGTGCCCTCCAGGGCAGCGCGCAGCTGGGCGGCGTGAGCCACGTAGTCTGCTTCCTTGGCATAACCCCCAAACTGCCTGAGGATGCAAGAGCAAGGGTTAATAAAGGACGTGACCTCAGAGAGGGAGAATCATTAAAGGCAGAAGTCCCTCGCCACGCTGGTGCTGGTCACAGCAAGCACGCTAGAGTGGCGAGACTGGGGACTGATCTGCCCTCTCGGAGCTCATTTTCCTCATCTGTAAAAAGGGGATGTTTTCTCTTTCCTCCAAAGTTTATATGGACATTAGATGCAATAACGGATGTGAAATCACTAACGCAGGGTCTGAAACACAGGTGGGTGGGTTCCCCTTTCATTCCTGACGTTTCCGAGGCGAGGGCCTGCTGGATTTCCCCAGGCCGCGCCTTCGCCCTGTTCTCTAGCCCGCTCTACTGTCCTGCCACTTCTCTGCCTCTCTGTCACCAGTCTGGGAAAGGGAAAGAAATGAAGGGGACTTAGGGTGCCACTGCATCTGCGCATGCTCCTTCCACCGACGCTCTCAGGACTGTGCACATCACAGTCGAGACGTGTAACATGCAGCAGCTCCATTACAAACCAGAGCTCACAAAGGCAAGGACCAAGGGAAGTCGGGGAGGACACCTAAGCAGGCTTTAAACATGACACCCCCTAAAAGAACACACTTCTAATAAATCCCTTCTGCTCAAATCATAAAAGTCTCCTTTTTCTAACAAGAGGCGTTTTCTTAATCTGCATTTCTCCTGATGGCAGAAGTTGAGGAAAGAGAACTAATAAAGGTTTTCAAGATGATTATTCTCCCCCTTATGTCATCCAGCTGTGTTCCCAAATACATCCTGCAGCCTGCCCTGAACATACCACTCTCAATCTGGGTCGCACTAAAATCTTTATTGGAGTCCAAAAATGTCCCCATTTCTAATGAGCTTTATGACTCAAAAGTCTGAATTTGCACCAGGCCAACATTAGGCCAAATAATGCATTATTTTTGGTGGAGTCCTCTGAATCATGCTTTGCCCTTTTATAAGTGGTTAGTCATTCTCGGCAAGCATTCAGTATGCTGGTTGCAGGGTCACTGAGGTGACAACACCCAGGACTTTCTTTTCTAAGGGACGGGTTATTCTAATGTCTAGACAACAGTTATGGAACATGGATGGAGCTGAGACCAATCTGGACAGAAACTTGTTTCTTCAAATATACTGAAGAAAGATTCAAAGGCTATGGAAGCAGGTGGGCTCTAGCATCACTGAGGCTCAAATAAGAAGAATTTAATTAAGAGACAGAGAATAAACATTCAGGAAGAATTTTTTCTGACAACAAAAACCTCAAGATGGGAGTATTTTTTGTTTGTTTTTTTCTTTTTTTCTTACAAAACCGCAAGATGGGAGTATTTTCTTTGTTTGTTTTTTTCTTTAGACTAGGGGTGTCCGATTTTTTTTTCTCTATTGCACATGGGAAGAATAAGAGTTGTCTTGGGCTGTTCATAAAATACACAAATACTAATGAAAGCTGATTAGCAAAAAAAAAAAAAAGCATGCATACTTTATGTAATATCTGACACCACAGATAAGCAAAGAGTCCTCACAAAATTAGCACGTGGGCCATGTAGCACAGGTTGGACACTCCTGCTTTAGGCTGTGAAACTTCCATCTGAAATGAATCAGAGGCTGGATGGGGGAGTAGGGGTGTAGTGTTCCCTGTGATCCATGAAAAGGGACAGTGTTGGGTCTTCAAGTACTGACTTTGGAAAGGGCCAAAGGGATGGCCCTTAAATGTCATCATTCATCAGCTGGAGGCAAAATGGCTAACGTGTGCTCCAATGGCTAGCTCTGCCCTCTTGGGCAAATTGTTTAATTTCTCAAATCTTCAGATCCTTCATCTGTTAAAGCAGGATGGTGACTGCATCCATCTTCAAAGGCTACTGTAAAGTTTGAAAAGAGGAAGGTGCAAACTGCTCAGCCCGGTGCCTGTCACACAGTGAGCCCACGGCAGGCAGGAGCTATCACGGTTAGTTGGCAATTTGCTCAGAACAGCCTTTCAATTTCCTGACTCCGACGTGGGGGATAGGATGGTAATCTAAAGTCAGGTCATGAACTGCCTCAGTAACAATTCTCACAGTCTCAATAGGCCTGTGTCACATGGTAACCTCATTCTCCACCTTCATCCCTCGTCTTCTTCCTTTGTTCCACTTTTTACTTATTTCTTTTTTAAAACAGCACCTGTTACCCTCTAACATACTGTATAATTTACTTCCTATGTTTATTTTCATGGTTTTTGTCCCCTGATAGAATATAGGCTCCACAATGACAGAGATCTTTGTCACTTTTTGTCCACTGCTGTATCCTAAGCACCTAACACCATGCCCAGTACATGTTTAGACCCCTCGGCTAAACGAACTATTCATTTAGAAACAAGAAAAGTGACTATCTTCAGTTGGCAGACCCAAAGATGATGGCACTTAAGACCTATTAGTGAGTTAAGTGTTTAAATACATCTGTTGGCCCCATGTTCATTCACTCACTCATTCATATAATAAACATCTGGGTATAAGCTACAAGTAAAGTGGACTGACTGGAGCCAGATGGAGAAGGGCGTGAACTCCAGGCTAAGGAGTTTGAACCCGATCTCACATGTGCAGGGGGCTATGAAAAGGCTTTAAAGTAGGATCACGTAGTGTTTTAGAAGGCTCCCCTGGGCGGCAGTGGAGAGACAGGGAAAAGGCAGAGGGGTAAGAGATGAAGAGTCACTGGAGCCGGCATGAGAGGACAAGGCCTGGACGGAAGAGGGGAGGTGAGAGAGAGCAATGGAGGGTTCTCCAGGGCTTCATGCTAAGCTTCCAAGTGGAGCTAATGTCTCTGACTGGAATCAGGAGTGTGAACAGGAGGGTTGGGGTAGGTTTGGCTTGGGGGCATGTTTACATGAAGGTGCCTCTGTGAATACATTCATGCACCAGTTACTGAATATCTGAATACTATTTAAATATGTGTCTCCTTAGACTTGGGACAGAACTGGAGTTGGAGATACTGATTCAGGAAAGTGATGAC
>NW_003852519.1:1643891-1659625 GCF_000181295.1 Otolemur garnettii
GAGGGAGAGGTGTGCAAACAGAGGGTCAGAAGGTTGCTCTTTGCACAGTGGCACACGCCTGTAATCACAGCTACCTGGGGAACTGAGGCAGGCAGATCACTTGGGGCCAGGAGTTCAAGACCAGCCTGGACATAGCAAGACCTCGTCTCTACCAAAGGGAAAAAAAAAATACAATTAGTCAGGAGTTGTGGCAAACACCTGTATTCTCAGCTATTCGGGAGGCAGAGGTAGGAGGATTGATCAGGCCCTGGTGTTTGAGGTTGGTGAGCTGTGAGCATGCCACTGCGCTCTAGCTTGGGTACAGAACAAGATCCTGTCTCTAGCAAAATAAAAAATAAAAAATAAAAGATTTCTCTTGGGAATCTTAATACCTAAGTGGTGAGTGGAGGAAGACCTGTCAAGGGACACTGAGAAGGGGTTATCTAAGAAGCAGAAGGACACCCAGCAAAGAGTGTGATGGAGAATTTCATCATTCAGGGATTCCTAAAATTCACTTCTGGAAAACCCATGATTCCTGATATTTATTTCCAGGCAGACTGAGATGCTTGTAACGAAGATAAAAATTTCCCTATTGCTTCATCATGGAAGCATTTTACTGGAAAACACGCAAAGCAGGGTGGGCTGCGGAACAGACACATACGCTCCACTCTCTGCTAAGTTAACCCTCTCCCCCGACCTCACCGCAGAGCAGCACAGGCTGCCAGGACCACCGCCCCGGAACACGAAGGAGGCCCAGCTCTGGCTGACTCAGCTGCGTTCATGGACACTGCCTTATTCCTTCCCGCCTCAGCTTCTAATCTGTACACAGCGGATAACAAGGGTGCCTGCAGCTCCCCAAGTTCATGAACATGCTGAGTGTGAGATCAGGGATGCTTGTAAAGTGCTCTGAGCTCCTAAAAGGAAATAAATATGAACCATGCACATTATTTTTGTAACCCTGTTAATAAGTTTCTATGTAATCCCTCATCATCAAAGAAGCTGTCCCCCAGGCACTGCATTTTATCTCACCCAATGTTGAACAAAGAATTTGGTTACCATGGGAACTAAGGAATCTCTCTCTCTCTCTCTCATGCAGACATATGTACATATGCTCCAGATTCCAGAAACCCCAAAGGGGTGAAAGAGTTAAACTGGGAGAGGATGACAGAGGGAGGGGGTTTTGGTCCAAGGAGGTAGAAAATCCTAACGTGTTATTTTCAGGGAGTGTCTGGTGCAGGCACAGTGAGGAAGAAAGATACGGCATGACTCTGAGCTTGACCATCTACTTTGTCTGGAGCTTTAACAATCAACAGGTCAACACAAATCAGGGGACAGTTGGCTGGGCATGCGGCACTGTGTGAGGCAAAGGAAGCGTCAGACTAGGGACTGACAGTCTCACAGCAACTGAAAAAGAGGCTGAACACGATAACTAAGCGCTCCATGCAGCCCGACTGAGCCAGCACTTATGGAGTGGAGCACCACCCAAAAGAGTACGAGCCAGACACGATAAAGGCTGTGAGAATGATGAGGAGGCCTTCCTACCCTTGTGAAGTCTAAGTGTAGTGGCCAGGACAGAAACAGGACATACACAAACATGATGTGGGTGGAAGGAAACAGTGGCATGGAGACAGAAGTTTCTGGGGGCAGGGGACAGGAAGGATCAGTTCTGACTTGAAACATGAAGACAAGGTATCCAGGAAGACATCACATTAAACAATTATTTACTGAGCATCTTCTTGGTGCCCGCAGTGACCAGCACAACATTCCTGTCCTCACACAGCTCTGAACAAGCAGAGCCTGGGGAGGGGCTGAGGCAGGTGTTGTGTCCAGGGTGGGGGCGGGATGCTCGGAGGTCAGTGCACAGTTGGGAGGGGGCTCTGTTGTGGAGAGTCGTAAGTGCCTCAGCATGGCCTCTTACTAGGCTTTACTGCCTGGTTAAACATTTGGGGACCTAAAGTTTACCCACCTGTCTCCTTGTGGGAATGGAGTGTCTCAATGCTTGGGCTTTGGTCCAAACCCTATGGGTGCCAAGGCCAGGGATGGCCTGAGGTCCCCAACTAGAGCAGCTCCCTGGCAGGCTCAGTGTCTGAGCAGGCAGAGGTGATATGATTGGTCCTGTGTTTCAGGCTGGTGGCAATGAAAGAATAATGGAGAGAGCAGAGGTGGAAGAACTGGAAACCCAGCAGGAGGCCGCTGCAATTGTTCAGGGCAAGAGGTGATGCAGACCAGGGCAGGGAAGGAAGGGGCAGCCAGGTGCTAATGATTAGATGTGGACGGTGAAGGAGGCAGGATGACATCTGAACTAAGAGGTAGTAGGCAGAGAACACAAAGGGATCCAATTGCGGGAGGAAACATGAGTTCTGTTCGGCTATGCTGAGTAGGGAGACCCTGAGGAGGGAGCTGGAATGGAGGCTGGTGCTGGGGAGAAAGGGTGGCCCCCCGACCTGCAGACCTGGGCGTTACCCACATGGCCTACTGTCGCCTGAAGCCCCTGCCTGGTGAGAGATTATAAAAAGACTTGGGACAACTGACAGCTGTGGGAGGAGATAAAATAGAGATTAATTAGGTTTAGAAACCTAATAGAGATTAATTAGGTTTTATCGTTGGCAAGGCTTTTAGAGGTGAGGTGGATTAAATATTAGAGCTACTCATTAACTGTTTATCAAACGGAACCGAACTTCCCACCTAGCACAAACATTACAGGGCATAACTGTCACATGTCTCTGGATGGCCCTTGAATCCCTCCAGGGGTAAGGACTGCATTCCTTCATAAGATCCATTTCACTGCTAGGCACCTTATCATTTATTTTTGAGTAGAAATATACTTCCCTATAATTTCAGTCCACTGATGCCAGTTTTTATCTCTGGAACAACATAGTCCTTAACTACAGATGGGTGTCTGGTTTTTTGTTATTTTTTGAGGGGGTCTCTTTTTCCCCAGTAATATTTCCCTGACTTTGAAGGGCAGAGACTTTGTTCCCTGTTCTATCTTCAGCACCCAAAACAGTTCCTGGTACAGAGTAAGTGAACAACTAATCCATTCTCTTCTGAATGAACGAATGAATGGGTCAGTGACATTGCCTCAGTCTCCATGATGAGTCTGGTAAAATTTATATCAAGGGAAACAAGCACAGGTGAGGCTGCAAAGTCACCAACGCAGAGGGACAGCTGAAGCTAAATGAGGGGAACAAGAGCTTTGGGGGGGGGGTGCACAGGAGCGGCAAGAATCAAGACCTCCCCTTCATTTATCCATTCACCAACTTCCGACGGAGTCAAAGGCCCTGCTGTCCAGAAGCTCGAGTGCTAGTGGGAGAGAGGATAGTAAGTAAAATGAACAAATAGCTATAAAACGTAAGTGATGCAGGGAAGAATACAGCAGGGTAAGGGGATCATAAAGGGCCAGGGTGCTATTTTCCATAGCATGGTCAGGCAAGGCCCCTTTCAGTGGCAGTAAGCGACAATAATCAGTGGGTGCTGTAGAAGCCTGAAAATCCTTGGCCCAAATTCCCTGTGGTTACACACAAGGGTTGAAATATCCAAGAACCTGGCTCGGCGCCTGTGGCTCAAGTGGCTAAGGCGCCAGCCACATACACCTAAGGTGGCGGGTTCGAATCCCCAGCCCAGGCCCGCCAAACAACAATGACGGCTGCAACCAAAAAATGGCCAGGCGTTGTGGCAGGCGCCTGTGGTCCCAGCTACTTGGGAGGCTGAGGCAGGAGACTCGCTTGAGCCCAGGAGTTGGAGGTTGCTGTGAGCTGTGATGCCATGGCACTCTACCCAGGGGCATAGCTTGAGGCTCCGTCTCCAAAAAAAAAAAGAAATATCCAAGAACCTGGGCCAACACTGGTCTAGAGATCTCCTAAGTGGTCATCTGTGAACCCCCCTGATGTTTAGCGGATGGGCTCTTTCTTCGAAACTTCTCTTCCTTTAGGCTGAATCTCCCAGGCTGCTAGTGGCCCTCATGAGGGCCTGGTTACATAGGGAGAGAAATAACTTCAGCAACCCTAGGTGCCTCCAGCTGACTAACTTGCTTCACGGTGTCACCAGCTTCACAGGAATGCATTGTCTAAGTCCTACTTTATGATGAGAGAATTGAGGCTCGGAAAGGTAAAACAACTTGTCTTAAGTTATAAAATATAACATTATTGGAGCCGAGGTTTGAACTGTACCTTTGTAACTTTGATTTTTTTTGGTGTAAATTCTAGTAAAATTTCATTTATTTCTCAGAGAGTTGAAGCCAAGAACAGGAGGAAAGGCTACCATTTACCAGGTGTCTACCTCATGTCTAGGACGCTGCAGGCATTTACAGATATTATCATATTTTTATCCTTATCCTCATCCCTGGAAGACAGGTACTGTTATCCCCATCTTACAGATGAGGAAACTGAGGCACAACAAGGACAGTAACATGCCAAAGGACAGATAGCCATTCAGTGGTGAGCTGGGACTGAAGCTACAGGTCACCATGACAATGAACTCCTGGTTCTCAACTCTTTCCTTTATACGGAAAGGACCCAATTAAGGATGCAAAGGCTTTCATTTTAGAATTTTGTCATTTAATGAATCTCTGCATTATTTGAAGCGTGCTTTTGCATCTGAAGTAGTCACCTGCCTCCTACCATCTCATTTCATTAAAACTGTGAAAGTTTCATCAAAACTCCCCTGCTGTTGGTCTCTGTTAAGAACCCAGTGTGGAGGCTGGTTCCTGTGGCTCAGTGGGTAGGGTGCCGGCCCCACATACTGAGGGTGGTGGGTTCAAACCTGGCCCTAGCCATACTGAAACAACAACAACAACAAAAGAAGCCAGTGTGGAAATGGCCAACGAGGCTGAGTTCTAATGTAAGTGGCTTTTATGGAACATTATGGGAGGAGAGTGGTCTGGAACGTTACCACTGGTCTAAGTGTGAGGACAATTCTGTTTCCTCTTCTGAATGCTAAAAATATTCTGATAGTTTTTCTTTTTTTCCCAGCAGCATTCCATTCATCTAAAAAGTATTGGTAATTAATACTGCTAATAAATGTATATTCCCTTTGTTTCACAAGGTCATAAAAAAATGGGAGAAGGAATTAAGGATGCGAAGCCTTTCATTTTAGAATTAATTTTGTCATCTAATGCATCTCTGCATTACGTGAAGCGTGCTTTTGCATCTGAAGTAGTCACTTGCCCTCTACCATCTCATTAATGCTGCTTTCAACAGAATCAGAACTAGCATAAATTACCGCAGGGTCACTGATACTTGGTGACTGCGCAGTGACACCAAGTGGCCAGCTGAGGAATACTCATATGCTAAGTTAGAACTACTGTGTACATGAACTTAAAACAATTCACAAAGCCAGACACCATGTTTGGCACTGTCACCTGTTAGGATTTCAGAGAATTAAAAGAAAATTGCCACAGACTTGGCTTTAATATTGTTTAAAAATAGATACTCTTTCCCACCACATGGAAAACAGGGTTCCTAGAGAAATGGCTAATTCCAATTCTGAGCAAGAAAGGTTAAGATGTGTTCAAAGTGTCTTATCACATCAGAGAGCAAGGAAGCTACCCAAGAGTGCTAGAGTGGTGTCAGAAGGACTAAGAAAGAAGGACTAAGAAGAGCTTCCCAAAGGCCAAAGGTAGGACAATTTCAGCATCAATAAAAACACTAACTGTGACAAACTAAAACGTAGCAAATGTTTAAATTCGTATGTTTATAATTATACTCAGAAAACAAAGATGCAGACCCCTCACCTTTGGGGGATGTTAAAGAATAATACCATTATTTTGCTGATAATGAGAAAGCATCAAGTATGTGCCTTGCTTTTTTGATAAAACTCAGGGAAACCAAGTAATAGATGAGGGGACGTTTCTCTTTTCTAAAGTATTTCAGCCAATAAATGAAGAAGGAAAAACAGAGAGTATTATCATTTTATAACCTTTTATGAAACAAAGGCATCCAGATGCTCTCTGGCGACTTAAACCAGAAGCAACGAGGCATTCTGAGCCCCTGAGGCAGGTGCATACCACCTCCTAGGAAATATTGCTACAACCTCAAAACACTGAATCCTTATCTAGTCCTAACTACTCAATTACAGGCAATGTCGGGGGCAGAGGAATATGGCAAGATGCCATGGCAATGTAATCAGCAAAATCCAGACCGGGAAAAAAGAACAGGAAGAACGACCCAGAAACAGCCAGGAAAAATGAAAAGGTGTGTTGGTGAAGAAATTTACAGATTCACAAAAACTTAAAAACGTAGAAACCAAGTGAAACGGGTGGACCTTACCTGTATCTAGATTCAAACAGAATACTAAAACAATTATAAGACAGTCTGAACACTGGATATTTTATATTATTGTCACATTAATGAAGTACTATTAACATTTTTAGAAAAATGAGGTATTTCTTTTTTAAAAATAATCTGAAATATTTATTTATTTTTTTTGAGACAGAGCCTCAAGCTGTCACCCTGGGTAGAGTGCCGTGGCATCACAGCTCACAGCAACCTCCAACTCCTGGGCTCAAAAGAGTATCTTGCCTTAGCCTTCCAAGTAGCTGGGACCACAGGCGCCCACCACAATGCCTGGCTATTTTTTGGTTGCAGCCGTCATTGTTGTTTGGCGGGCCTGGGCTGGATTTGAACTCGCCACCTTAAGTGTATGTGGCTGGCGCCTTAGCCGCTTGAGCCACAGGTGCTGAGCTTACACTGAAATATTTATGAATGAAATAAATAATGTTTGGAATTTGCCTAAAAATAATCCAGGGTAGGGGCTGAGAAGGCACACATTGACAAAGCTTGGAGCTCATCGTCTCTGCAGGTAGGTGATGGGTACATATGGTTTAATTATCTTATTTTCTCTACCTTTCCATATGTTCAGAAATTTACATACTAAAAAGTTAAGGGAAACAAAATAATTATGCCAACTCAATACTGGGTCTGGTAAAACAAAAAATTAGAGACCAGCCCCATCTGCTTGAAGGCTTTTATGAACTGACTGAAATATGTTGATTTCATTCCCTATGAAATAAGAATGGACATAGTAAAGGAATTAATTTTTGAAGCCTGTTCTAGGTCATAAACATTAAGGAACTTATAAATAGTATCTCAGGCCAAGTGCAGTGGCTCATGTCTGTAATCCTAGCACTCTGGGAAGCCAAGGCAGGTGGATTCCTTGAGCTTAGGACTTTGAGACCAGCCTGAGCAAGAATGAGACCCCTGCCTCTACTAAAAATAGAAAAACCAGCAGGGCAGGGTGGCAAGTGCCTGTGGTCCCAGCTACTTAGGAGGCTGAAGCAGGAGGATAGCTTGAACTCAACAGTTCGAGATTTCTGTGGGCTATAATGCTACCACGGCATTTTACCCAGGGTAACGGGGTGAGACTCTGTCTCCCCCCCCCAAAAAAAATATATATCTTAGGCTAGGCATAGTGGTTCACACCTGTAATTCTAGCACTTCAGGAGCCTGAGGCAGGAAGATCACTTGAAGTCAGGAATTCAAGACCAGCATAGGCAACACAGCAAGAACCTATCTTTACAAAAAATTAAAAAAATTAGCCAGACGTGGTGGTGCATGCCTGTAGTCTCAGTTACCTGCGAGGCAGAGGCAGGAGGATCACTTGACCACAGGCGTTTGAGGCTGAAGTGAGCCGTGATCATACCACTCCATCCTGGGCAACAGAGTGGACCCTGTCTCTAATAAATAAATATCTTAATAAATACTGAAAGATACTCTTTAACAATAATCCTATGAGATTATATCATACCTTCTCCCAACACACATGAGGTTATATTATCAACACTAAGCAGATGGAGAAACCAAGTCTTATCATCTTGCTAGTAAGCAGCAGATGTGGGATTCAGTCTATAAAACGCCTGCTCATTACACAAGGTGGCCATAAAGTCTGTGTGCAATTTAAAACGGCACACTAATTTGAACTGCACACGAACTTTATGGCCACCCTGTATTATACCAGGATACTTCCCAAAGCACAGGAAAGTGAACAGACGAGATAGAAACCCACTGTCCACCCCGTACCTGGAAGACTGAGAGTGAGCCCTCCCTTATATTTTGCCCCCTCGGTGCCTCACTTCCCCACCCCAGGAAGACACTGTTTAGTTAGTTTGCTTTCTCTGCAGCCTCTGCAGTGAAGCTGGGGGTCAGAGTGAGGACTGCGGTAGAAGCCTGTGAACTGAGGCTTTGACTCCAGCTCCCGGCCGCACTCTGCTCACTGTCTTCTGGGAAGCCCTGCAGTCTCCTGACCCAGGACTGCCCACAGCAGCGAGGCTCACATTCTCAGCACATTCACCTGCCTCCAGAGAAAGCTGTCCTACCCTCAGGTGCAGAGTTGGAGCAGCACGGCCAATGACCAAATTCGGAGATCCCTGGGAATAGACCAAAACTTTGTCCAGTGCAAGGGTATGTGTATATGGATTTGATTTTTCATGAGGTGGTTCCTGAGCAGAACCAAACTGCCACCTCTGGTTACTACTGGTGAAGATTCTAGTCTTCTCCTGTGCCTGGTTTGGTGCCTGTCACATAGTAGGATTTTAACAAATGGAGAGTCATCAATTGTCTAGAAGAGAATTGGTTTCTGAGAGGAAGTTGGAGCCCAAAGGACAAAAACATACAACGATCTGCACCTGCTACTCTCTATCCTCCAGGGAGCGTCTAGGAAATGAGGTCCTAGAAATAGGGCCAGAATGACAAGAGGCTGGGTATGTGCTCGGCTCAAAGGACCACAGAGAGGAACAACACGGGGGTCGAAGCCCAGCCCCGGCAGATGCTGCCTGCCCTCTTGGCACTCAAAGGCAGTATAGGGTAGAAATCAGGTGTTCCCCAGCCCTTTGTGCTTCCCACACGTCCATGACCCAAACCACAGTTAGACTTAGATATTTGCTGAATCTCCCAGAACCCTGCTGTGGCTAATGCAGGCGTTCATCTTAAGCTTTAAGCTATGGGGTTACTTTCTCTACGCAACACTTGGCAATAAGCCAAGGCACTTATTCAGATAAAATGCAAACGTAAGTATGCTGCAGCCTGAAGAAATTAAAATGAGAATTTGTCAGGATTAAGCATTTCCTACTTAAATTAACACTTAACAGATGGAGAAGCTAAGTCGTGATTAATTAAATTAATTCAGCAACCATAAAAGTTCAATGCGAATGCTCCCTGGAGATGATTCAGGGAGTGGTTCTGGGAATTGAGAAGCCTGAAGAATCATCCCCTTACATGGAATAGACAGTGATGCCTTCCCGCTCCTCAATCTTGACGCTTTGGTCACTGGGAACTGGCGGGTCACTTTGATATTCGTTTGGAATCCGGAACCAGACTTTTAATTTCTTCTGCAGGGAGCCATCCTCACTGGGGAACACAGCAAAGGAAATAGGGACTGTCATCCCCATCCCAATCCCTGAAAATGGAAAAACACACAGAGTGCGGCAGGGCTTAGAGACAGCGCTTGGGCAAGGCCAGGGAAGAGACACTAATCTCATTCTTCTTCCAAGGCCACGTTTTTTGTTCTTGAAATGAGCAATGAACATTTCAGGTGTCAAAAATGCATAGTGAGACACACACACACATCTCTTATTTTATAATGGAGCTAGGAATATTAGTGATACAATTCCTGAAAAAAATCACTTGGCAATATATATCAAGACTGTGTATTGGCTGCGCTCCCTGATTCCTAGCTTTACTGGAGGCTACGGCCAGGCTGGTGCCAGAACCATGTTGCAACCAGTATGACAATGATGTGACAGTTTGGAGCCCTCAGGGCAGATTCATCAAATTGAATATGCAATGGAAGCTGTTAAACAAGGTTCTGCCACTGTCGTTCCGAAGTCAAAAACCCATGCAGTGTTGTAGCGTTGAAAAGGGCACAGTCAGAACCTGTAGCTCATCAGAAAAAAATTCTCCACGTTGACCACCATATTGGTATCTCAACTGTGGGGTTTACTGCTGAGGCTAGACTGTTGTGTAATTTTATGCGCCAGGAGTGTTTGGATTCCAGATTTGTATTTGACAGACCACTGCCTGTGTCTTGTCTTGTATCTCTAATTGGAAGCAAGACCCAGATACGAACACAACGATATGGCCGGAGACCATATGGTGTCGGGCTACTTATTGCTGGTTATGATGATACGAGCCCTCACATCTTCCAAACTTGTCCATCTGCTAACTCTTTTGACTGCTGAGCTATGTCCACTGGAGCTCGTTCTCAATCAGCTCGTCCCTACTTGGAGAGACCTATGTCTGAATTTATGGAGTGCAATTTAAATGAACTGGTTGAACATGGTCTGCGTGCCTTAAGAGAGACCTAACTACAAAGAATGTTTCCATTGGAATAGTTAGCAAAGAGTTGGAGTTTACGATCTATGATGCTGCTGCTGTGTATGCTATTGATGCTATTTATTTATTTATTCTGACACAGTCTCACTTTGTCACCCCCAGTAGAGTGCTATGGCATCATAGCTCATAGCGACCTCAATCTCTTGGGTTCAAACAATCCTTTTGCCTCAGTTTTTCATTTCAGAAAGGGCTTCACTCTTGCTCAGACTGGTCTTGAGCTCATGAGCTCAAGTGATCTGCTGGCCTTGGCCTCCCAGAATGCTAGGAATACAGGTGTGAGCCACTGTACCCAGCCAATGAGTTTAATAATTTTTATATGTATTTCCATACAAAAAACATTATGACAGTGTTAAGAAGGCAAAGGTTTCTTCTTGACTTTTTACTGGCCAACTTGGTTTCAGAACATGATTATTTGGGTCCTAGTAAATGTTTTTAAGGCTAATACCAGTATCTGACTTTCTAAATTATCAGCTTGAAAAATATCCTAAAAATTAAATATGCCATTTCTTTTTTCACCTTACTAACTCATTTTTTGGTTCTCAGTGATTCCAAAGTGCCACCCAAATTAGAAAACTTCTTGAGAGACAAATTCATATTTAAGAATGATTTACAGGGCTTGGTGCCTGTAGCATAGTGGTTATGGTGCCACATACACCGAGGGTGGTGGGTTCGAAACTAGCCTGGGCCAGCTAAACCATAATGACAACTATAACAAAAAAAGTAGCCAGGTGTTGTAGCGGGCGCTTGTAGTCCCAGCTATTTGGGAGGCTGAGGCAAGAGAATTGCTTAAGCCCAAGAGTTTTTTTTTTTTTTGAGACAGAGCCTTAAACTGTCCTCCTGGGTAGAGTGCCATGGCATCACAGCTCACAGCAACCTCCAACTCCTGGGCTCAAAAGAGTATCTTGCCTTAGCCTTCCAAGTAGCTGGGACCACAGGCGCCCACCACAATGCCTGGCTATTTTTTGGTTGCAGCCGTCACTGCTGTTTGGTGGGCCTGGGCTGGATTCCAACCCACCACCTTAAGTGTATGTGGCTGGTGCCTTAGCCACTTGAGCCACAGATGCCGAGCCAAGCCCAAGAGTTTGAGGTTGCTGTGAGCTGTGATGCCATAGCACTCTATTGAGGGTGACATAGTGAGACTCTGTCTCAAAAACAAACAAACAAACAAACAAACAAAAAAAGAAGAATGGTTTACAGGCTAACAAGTACACCTCTCATGAAACTTTAGACCTATCATTTTAAAAACAGAGGGGCAGCCAGGATGAACTGCCCAGTCTTTAAGAGTGGAGAGCCTCAGAATTCTCATTCCCTCCATTGGCCAGAACAGAGTCTGGGACCTGCAGTACTGAGCCTCAGTTCCCAGCAGAGTCTGAGCTATGAGGGCCTGACTCTGGGAACTTCCAGCCTGGTGGTGGAGACCAAAAGGCAGATGCTGGCCTTGCCTTGTGCTGTGGCTCAGCTTAGGTACCTCAGCCAGTCAACCAATCCTAAAACACACCAAGCCAGCGGTTCTCAACCTGTGGGTCATGACCCCTTTGGGGGTCTCCTGCATATCAGATATTTACATTATGATTCATAACAGTAGCAAAATTACAGTTCTGAAGTAGCAACGAAAATAATTTTATGGTTGGGGTGTCATCACAACATGAGGAACTATATTAAAAGTTTAGGAAGGTTTAGGCATTAGGAAGGTTGAGAACCACTGCACTAAGCACTCTAGGGTTAAAAAAAAATAGAGCAAATGGCCCCAGATCTGGGAGTGGAGCATGAATTCAGAGAGAGTGAGCAAGGAAACCACAAAGTGATGCCAGGGTGGTCTCCCCACAGCTTCCTGCACGGAGCTCCTTGTTCACACAGGGCAGGAATTCATGTGCCCCTGACACAGGCAGGCAGTAGCCCCCTTCTTACTAATGCAGGATCATGTCCTATGGGGTACTCACCCTTGTCATTGGTGCCCCCCACATACTTTACGACTTTGGGCATTGCTTCCCGTAGAGCCTCATCCACGGGCTTGTCACTCACTTCCACCGTTGCAAACTTCCCTCCTTCACAGGCCCTTTCCTCATAGGAGACTTCCTCCTGGAGAGAGAGTAGACACAGTGTCTAAGGGATACAAAGTGGCAACCCGTGATGCCTCTAGAAGCAGCAATGGTACCTAAGAAACTTTCCACATTGGTATGGTGACAGGGCAGGAGAGACAGGCTTGAGAATGACTGGCCATGAGAAATGGATTCTGAGATTCTTATAAGTGTAGAGACAAGAGCAGAAGCACAAAAAGTTTCTTATGATTACCACTGTTGGCATATAAGAGAAGGTATGACATCCCAAAACACCAAACTGCTAGAAAAATGCAATATTTAGAGATTAAAGGAGCTACTGCAAATTAAACATCTGATAATAGGAATGAAAAATTCACTGAAAACGTTGAAAGACAAAGTTGAAGGAAATCTTCCAGAAAGACACCTAGAAGAAGTAGAAAATGGAATAGAAAATCAGAGGATTGAACTGGGAGATCGGAGATCTGACATCTGAATTATAAAAGATCCACAAAAACCGAAGGAAAACCTGGAGGGGAGGAAACAAAGAAATATAATAACAATCCCATAAAAAACTTGAGGGTCCCCAAATTAGCTTCATTCTAGAGCAGGGCTGCAATTCAAGAAGAAACAGAGTTCAGTTGGCTTTTAGCATCCGTGGGGGACTGGATCCGAGACTCTTGAGGATATCAAAATCCACAGATCCAAGACCCTTATATATAATTGCACAGTATTCGCATATGACCTACACACGCCCTCTTGTATACTTTAAATCATCTTTAGGTTACTTATGACACTTAACAAAATGTAAATGCTAGGTAAATAGGTCATGGAAGAAGCCCAAGTGCACATTGACACATGAATGGATCAATAAATTGTGGTATATGTACATGATGGAATACTACACAGCCATAAAGAAAGATGGAGACTTTATCTCCTTCATGTTTACATAGATGGAGCTGGAAAATATTCTTCTTAGCAAAGTATCTCAAGAATGGAAGAAAAAGTATCCAATGTACTCAACCCTAGTATGAAACTAATATATAGCTACCATAGGAAAACTATAACCCAATTTTAGCCCAAGAATATGGGGAAAGGGGAGAGGGAGGGAAGGGGAGGGGGGAGGATAGGTGGGATCACGCCTGTGATTTATCCTATAAGGGTATATGTGAATCTTTCTGAATGTAGAATATAAATATCTTAACACAACAACTAAGAAAATGACATGAAGGCTATGCTAACCAATTGGGTGAAAGTATTTCGAATTGTATATAGAAACAACACACTGTACCCCATGAGAGTAGTAATGTATACAGCTATGATTCAATAAAAAATAAATAAAAAAAAGTTGTTAGACTATATTATTTATTTGTATTATTTTTTATTGCTGTACAGCTATTATTATTTTCTTGAATATTTCCCATTGTTTGGCAGAAAACTCAGATATGGAAGGCCAACTATAGTTCTGTTCACACTAATCCCAGGCATAACATTCTCCCCCTAACTCCTACCTCACTAAGTCATAGCCCTCTCCCTCAATCCCCTTGATACTCAGGTCCCTGGTTTTTTTTTTGGAGACAGAGTCTCAGTGGCTGTGGAATTGTGCGCCCTGGGGTCATAGGTCACAGCAACCTGCAACTCTTGGGCTCCAGTGATTCTCTTGCCTCAGCCTCCTGAGCAGCTAGCTGGAACTACAGGCACCCAGCACAATGTCCAGCTATTTTTTAGAGACAGAGTCTCACTCTTGCTCAGGCTGGTCTCGAACTCCTGAGCTCAAACAATCTGCCTACCTTGGCCTCCCAGAGTGCTGGGATTATAGGCGTGAGCCACCTCACCTGGCTCTGGTCTCATTTCTTTCCACATACCCTCCCCCCTTTGCTACCTCTGTCCGCATTGAGTGTCTGTCATTTCTCTGGTGTTTAGACTCACGGGCCCCTGCAGCTCTTCCTCAGCACCTCCCACCCCTCCATACCACGTGAGGTCTCATATAATTTTGCATTCCTGGACATACTGTAAAATGATGGTTTTCAAACATTTAAAAAATCACAATCCACAACAAGGCAAACATTTCCGTATCACATCTTACCATGAATTGACACAAAGTTTCACAAAATACTATTTTACTCCTCTCGATGGGATGCATTCTGATACTCTCTTTTTTCTATCCTATTTACGTCTGTTCTACTGTACTTGAGTGAATTTACTCTATTTCTGTAGAAGAAAAGTTGGTCTACATTAGTTTTACCTTCTGGTAATGGAACACTAACATAGTTTTTAAAATGTGCAATAAAGTCTTTGTGGACAGTAACCATATCACACAGAGTTTTACATGTTGCAGGCTCAATGGATTTTATTTGATTAAGGAGAGGTCTCTCCTATTAATGACTATGAAAAACAGACACATAATAGAGGACCTTGCTGCCTAGGCTGGTAGAATCGATCTTCCTATAATCACTTAGGGATGAGGGCATGACTCCTTGGGGACATAAAGAATCTCTGGAAGAGGATGGGGGCTGTGTGGCTGTGATTGGCCAGTCTAGTCTGAAGAAACATATTTAATATTATAATCTTATATGTGGAATACAAAACTATTGTTTGCGTAATGCAAAATTAAAGGATAGTGAGAAAGAGGCCAGAGAAATCTAAAAGCAAACCCTAGGTGCCAATATCATGTTTAAACTCCCCTCACTTGGGTTGGGGGGATTGCACCAGACCAAGATTCAGGGGAAGCAAATTGGTCTTGAGTTTGGGGCACTGTGCCTATTAATTCTGAGGACTGCTGTGAGGCTCATACTTCCAAAGAGCCTTCTAGAGTAAACTGTCACTCAAATTCAGGATATTTTACTCTTTTCTGGCTTTGTCTGTTGTAGTAGAGAACTCTAGAACTCCCCCTTCATTTGAGACTCCACTGAGTCTTCTTTTTCTTTTTTGAGACAAAGTCTTACTCTGTTGCCCTGGGTATCATCATAGCTCACAGAAACCTCAAACTCTTGGGCTTTGGAGATCCTCTTTTCTCAGCCTCCCAAGTAGCTGAGACTATAAATATCTGCCACCATGCCCAGCAAGGTTGTTTTCTGTTTTTAGTAGTGACAGGGTCTCACTCTTGCTCAGGCTGGTCTCCAGCAAACCAAACTGCCTCGGTTTCCTGGAGTGCTAGGATTACAGGTGTGAGCCACCATGCCCTGCGCCCCCATTGAGTCTTGCCACTTGTAATGTTTTAAATTCCAGAAATGTTCCTCTGAGAACCACAGAATTTCAGAACTGAAAGAAGTTTTAAGTTCCCTTAACCCAACACATCTTACCAAAGAGGAAGTAAGATTGAGATGCTCAGGATGACACAGCTACTAAGTGGCGAAACTGAAACAAAAATTCCCATTCCCAAACTGCTGTCTAA
>NW_003852519.1:1660051-1669906 GCF_000181295.1 Otolemur garnettii
GGGTTTGAACCCACCACCCTTGGTATATGGGGCCGGCACCCTACTCACTGAGCCACAGGGCACCGCCCTATTTTATTTTTTAGAGACAGGGTCTCACTCTGTCACCTAGGCTGGGTACAGTGACGCCATCATAGTTCACTGTAAGCTCAACTCCTGGCCTCAAGTGATCCTCCCACCTTGGCCTCCCCAAGTGCTGGGATTATAGACAGGAGCCACCACACCCAGCCTTATGCAGTTACTTCTTCTAGAAATTGGAAAACTGATGACAAGACCTTACTGAGAAAGGGTCAGCTAACTTCCCTTTGGTCTTTCTTTTCTTTTTATTCATCCAACCAACAACTACTGAGCATCTACTATGTGCTGAGTGTTGCACCAGATGCTACAGGCAGAGCTGAGAGACTTGGGGTTTCCAACATCAAGAAAAGCATGGTGTAATAAGGGGAGCCAGGAGCACAGAGGCTGTCCTTTGATGACGTGTTTAAGGGGCCAGGAATGTCAGGGCAGTAGGGAACACAGAGGTGGACCACTCAGGTTATTCTGGGGGGTACTGGTGTATTTGCTAACGTGTCTGGGTAGGTCAAACTGACTTGGAGGTCCTTACAGATCACCCAACTGGACATTCCATCACTGCTTCATTGATTTGCTGAATAAACATTGCTGAAAACTTCTGCCAGGTGATTCAGATTTGGAGATTAAAATGATAGGGATAATTAAGAGGGTAAAATTATATATATATAATTTATTATATAAATTATTATATAATGCAGTAAATGCTCCAATAGTTTAGGGAGAGGATTTCAGGTAGTGGGTACCATGAGAGCAAAGAAGAGATCAAGAACGGTGTGATGATGACAAAAAACACAGGCAGTTCATGTGGCTGGAGCAAAGAGACTGTCAAGCAGGGCACGCAGGGAGGGGCCGGATCCTGGAAGAACTCCCAGACTGTTGTAGGTGTTGGATTTTATAACCATTAATCCACTGATGCTGATCTGACAGCACACCAGTTTCATCTACCCTAAACTAGTTCACCTGACTTTTGTCATCTAAACATAGGGTTTTGCATGCATGTTTGAGTCTTGCAAGGTGGAGGATTTTCTGGAGCAGAAAAGAGCTCTAAGGAATGGTACACACAATCTGTGTTCCAGACTGTTCCCCAGGTGGAAAGTCCATGGCAAGGAAGGATGGGTTGCCGTGAAAGGAATCCAGTGTGATTCTAGGTGCCACAGCCTCTGTGATAAAGCTATCATCCTCCAAGCTTAATTGAACTCCACCATCTCTCTGAGTGATCCTTCCTTTCTATGAACTCAAAAATGAGGTGCCTCTAGAGCTGGAAGGCCCTTACCTGTTTGCCAGTCCCGCCGCTTCCTGATAGAGAGGAACAGACCGTCCAATGGGCAGTTGGGACACCCAGGTCTGGAGCTCTGTATGGGACTGACATACCGACATAAATGTCGTGGTCATCAGCATATGGGGACACTACAGCTGTGAATGAGGTGACTGCCCAGAGAGCACAGAGCGTTCTATCCCAACCTAATCATGTTTGTTAGTTCCCTGCCTACAGCCTTCATTCACCAAGTTCTTAGCTGCTTCTCAACGATCCACACACAGGTATCTTCCACCTTCCTTGCCAGCCACACCCAGAGCACACCCTCCTTGGCCGTCTGCTCTTTCTTTTAATGCCAAGGTCACTCTCCTAGGCCAGACCTGTACCTGCTGGTGCTTCTGCCCAGAGTCATCTTTTTCTGTTTTGAGACAGAGTCTCACTCTGTTGCCTAGGCTAGGGCTTTGGTGTCATTATAGCCCACAGCAACCTCAAATTCCTGGGCTCAAGAAAGAAGTCTTCCTGCTTTAGCCTCCCAGGTAGTGGGGACTATAGGTACTGTCACAACAACTGGCTAATTTTTCTATTTTTAGTAGAGATGGGGTCTTGCTCTTGCTCAGACTGGTCCTGAACACATGAGCTCAAGCGATTTTCCTGCCTTGGCCTCCCAGAGTGCTGGATTACAAGCATGAGCCACAGCACCTGGCCAGCCCAGAAGTATTTTTCTCCTGCCTTTCCTGAGGACTTCCAGTTCACCCAACAGGTCCCAACCTAAAAGTTGCTTCCTCAGAGAAGGTTCTAACTTAAAACAGCTTCTCACCATATTCTTACCGGCCTTTACACATTCAAAACACAATGCTTCTTGTAATTAAAATTAAATAATAATGGGTTCCATGCCCACCCCAGACCACAGCCCCATGTGTCAGGGACTGCCCCTACTGATCACCTTGTACCTCTCTGTACCTAGTACTGTGCCTTGCATATTGTGGGCACCCTACAAATACTTGTGGGAAAGGGGGGCTATAGAGTGAAACCTGATTTTATTCTAGTGACAAGAAAGACAAGAGGCATAGCTAGGTAGAGAGATAAGAACCTCAACTCCCAAGATATCCGGGAGGAAAGCCAGGGCACAATGTCTTAATGTTTGAGACAATGTTTTCACAGCAACTATATCCATAACTTCTCATTTGTGTAAATTAAATAAATCTTAAGGCTCTTTCTTGACCCCCTCTTGGCCATGGGGATACCCTAAACGGAGTTGCTAGCCATGAGAAAGGAGATCAGACATGCCTCAATGTCCCCCTGCTTTCTCAGAGACCTTTAATAGGCCTAAGGCTAACTAAGGCATACCTACGGTCCTCAACATACAGAACAAACCACTAGAACCTGGGCAGAGGTCCAATAGTTTGTCTCTAACTAACAGACCCTTATCTTAAATCAAGCATTCATTTTAGCTGAATCCTGGTCTTTTAGAAAAAGTCTCTTTCAGCTAATTGTCAACTGAGGAATCTTTAAACCCACCCATATCTGTAACCCACCCCCTCACGTTGACATGTCCCACCTTTTCGGCCCAAACCAATGTATACTTTCCATGTATTGATTTATGACTTAACTTGTAATTCCTGAAACTCTGAAATGTATAAAACAACACTGTAACCCCACCTCAGCGAGTCTACTTGCGTGAGGCTTCTTGGATGTGGGTCTGGGTCATGGTCCTCAAATTTGGCTCCGAATAAACCTCTTTAAATTATTTTACAGAGTATGGCTTCTTATCCATTGACATTTGAACCACTGAACCACTGTGAGAATTTAGGTTAGAGAAATGGATATTTTAAAAATATTTTAGTTCTCCAGGGAGCTATATATATATAAATTTAACAAGAACTCTCTGCAGAAAATAAAGGATCTAAGTTAACATAGTGTTGTTTCTTAAAACTTAACATTTTTAGTGCATTTGCCTATAATGGAACGTGATAATAACCCTCCTTCGCCCCACCTTCAGGTAGCCAGTCAGTTATCAGATGAGGACTTTGGCCTGTGATCACAGACACTAATCTTGCCATCTGATGTTATGGGTATATACATTGATTTTGGAAGCCTGCATTGCCATTACAAGAAAAGACTGCTCATAATAATTAACTCAACAGAGTACTTTCTATGTTTCTGGCATTATTTTAAACACTTTATGTGGATTTATTCACGCAATTCCTTCTTCCGTGAAGAAGTTAATGCTTTAATCCTAATTTTCAGATGAAACTGGAGAACAAGAGGTTAAGTAACATGCCCAAGTTACAATGGCCAAGTGGTGGAGCCAGGATTCAAACCCAGGCTATTGGGTCCTAACCAATGTGCATAGGCTAGACACAAATCTGATAAGGATGTCAGTTACTAATATCAGTCCTGCTCTAAGTATCCACAAGATCTACCCAATTCAATACAAAGAGCTGTCTATCTTCCTCCCTTCTTGAGCACTGAGGAAGGAAGGCACCTGATAAGGTCTGCAGCAGCACTGGCCTCCCTGCTAAGTGCCTAGAATCAGTCCTGAACATCGGATGAGCCTGAAGCCTATGCTTCATGCGACTCATGGTGTGTAATCCATTTGCCCAGGAGAGTGAAAAACAATTTCTGATCCAAGTGCTTTCTAGGATAAAACAGAGAATTCAGGTGAAGCCTCTCTTCAAAATAACAACACTCTGAATTTGTACATATTTAAAAAAAGGGTTGTAAGTACCTTTGGATATTTAATCGTCACATTGGCATTGGCATGCTCATCTTAGAGTTAAGAAATCTGAAGATTCAAAGTGGTTGAAATCTTAAGTAACTTACCCAAAGTTATCTGCAAAACTAAGGGGGAGTTGTTACTGTGCCGAACCAAATACTAGGTATTCTGTTGAACAATTTGTAATTGGTTATCCCATTTAAATTTCAAAACAGTCTATTCAGATATGATTATTTAATATGAAGCCAGTAGACGAACTAATACACGCTTACACAAGAGAAAGACTCAATTCAATTCAAGTTGGGAAGAAGAGGGGAGGAGGTGGGAGACAGGGGTGAGGGGAAAAGTGAGGAGAATTGGTGTGGTCCCCGCCATGGGCACAAGGTAAGGTATATGGCACACCTCCCGGGTGGGGGACACCACTACAACAGGGACTTTATCTAACAGATCCAAACACTATAACCTAATTGTTTGTACCCTCACATTAAGCTGAAATTTAAAAAAGCTTTTTTTTGTTTGTTTTTTTGAGACAGAGTCTCACTCAGTGGTCCCGGGGTTGAGTACCCTGGCGTTATTGCTCACAGTAACCTCCAACTCTTGGGTTCAAGTGATCTTCTTGCCTTAGCCTCCCAAGTAGCTGGGAGCACAGGCACCTGCCAAAACGCCCAGCTATTTTTAGAGACAGGGTCTCACTCTTGCTCAGGCTGGTCTCCAGCTCAAGCGATTTGCTCATCTGGGCCTCCCCATTATAAAATTACCCGTCACCACAACAGTTAGTAAGAGAGAAGTGGGGATGAGTACTGACATATGCTATTGCTATACTGGTAGAGTATACTAGCTTATAAAATGTTTATGTGTTTTCAAAGAATTTAATATTTATACCCATTCTGTAGTTGTAGAAACAGAGGTTCATTCAGGTTGAATGATTTGCTTCAAGCTGATAACAATATGGCCCCATGTTCCCATCAAAGGTTGAGAGAAGATGTTTATCAGGGAGATGCATTTATCCCAGAGGCACCAAATTAGTGACAGGTGACATTGTGTCATCAGGAGGCTAACAGGAAACAGAAACTACTACAGGATTTAGAACAGAGGCACCCTGATGCAAGGAATTGGTTACACAAATAATCCAGGGGCTGAGGTATTATCAGAATAAGGGCACAGGGAAGCAACCTAGAGGTAGGTAAGCACCCTAGGAGAGACAGAGGAAGGATTACCTGTTGCCTGAGATCAGACACTGGAGCACCTTGTATAGGCTAGAACACTGATTTTCAACTGGTGTGCCATGAAGCATTTTTAAAGACCATTAATAAAATTATTTGGGGGGGCAGCGCCTGTGGCTCAGTGAGTAGGGCACTGGCCCCATATATCGAAGGTGGCGGGTTCGAAGCCGGCCCAGGCCAAACTGCAACCAAAAATAGCCAGGTGCAAAAAAAATGGCGGGTGCCTGTAGTCCCAGCTGCTTGGGAGACTGAGGCAAGAGAATCGTTTGAGCCCAAGAGTTTGAGGTTTCTGTGAGCTATGACACCATGGCATTCTACTGAGTGGAAACAAAGTGACACTTTGTCTCAAAAAGAAAAGAAAAGAAATTCAAATTACAGTAAGTGTATTCGTTTTTTAAATCTTCTTTTTGATCAACATAATTAAGGGTGCTGTGGAAGTTTAACTATAGGCTCAAGTGTACTGGGAGATAAAATGGTTGAAAAACACTGCTTTAGCTCATTTCGTTTGGAAGTGTCATGTTTGATGGGGCTGAACTGCTCATTTCCACTGGGAAAACCACAAGCTGAAAGGCCTCTGGTTGCCTGAAGGGTCTAGTTGAGGCCTTCTGTGTGATGATCTTTTTTTTTGCAGTTTTTGGCCAAGGCCGGGTTTGAACCCACCCCCACCTCTGGTATATGGGGCTGGGACCCGGGCCCTACTCCTTTGAGCCACAGGCACCCGCCCTGCATGCTGACCTTTGTACTAAGGATCAGATCTCGGCCCCCAGGCAACACAGTCCTTTAAGAAATGGAGCTCTGTGCTGGGAGCTCCCTCTGTAGCTGCAGTGCACAAAGTACCCGCCTTCAAGGAGATTATATTCTACTAAGGGACTTTTTGCTTTCAGGGGTACAGTGCAGTTAGCCCATGTCAGCACCACTGTACGCGCTCTCCTTACTCTGAATTCTAGACACCTAAATCCAGCAGGTCTGTCAGCCAAAAACAAGAGCACAGCTCTGGGCCTCTGTGCACACCCTTCTCTGTGCTGTGCGCTCCTACACATCCCTGAGGCCCAGCTCAGGCCACTCCTGTGAAGGTCTCATCATGATCCTCTGGCAAAACTGACCACCCCCTCCCTGGGCTCCCTGCCTGGCCTGTTTCCACCTATGCAGCACGGATCTTATTCCTTTACACAGTAGACCCCCTTATCCTCAGGGATACGGTCCATGACTCCCAGTGGATGCCTGAACCACAGAGATCCCTGAAACACACTGTACAATCACATCCCTCCCTGCCCCCCCCAGGTACATACTTCCGATAAAGTTTAATTTATGAATTAGGCACAGTAAGAGATTAATATCAACAACCAGTAACAAAATAGACCAATTATAGCAATTGTTATAACTCCTTTTGTGCTTTCAGGTCATAAAGTAAAATTAGAATTATTTCAACACAAACACTTGTAATACCATGGGAGTTCATTGGCTAACCCAGATGGCTACTAAATGACCAGGTGGGCGCTGGGGGAAATGCATATACAGAGTGGATGAACTGGAGAGAGGGAGGATTCTTGTCCTGGGTGACCAGATTTCATCCTGATACTCAAATTGGCCCACAATTGAAAACTCAGAAATTGTTTATTTCTAGAATGTTCTGTTCAATAATTTTGGAGGTAGTTAACCTCTGGCAACTGAAACTGCAGATAAGAGGGAGGATTACTGTACTTAGTTCTCCAGTACTGGGGAGTTTCTTGCCAACAAGGCCTTTTGTCCGTCCGTCATCTCTGCCACCAAGTGTCTTGTCTCTCAACACACAACATTGTTCTGAATGTAAATGAATGAAGGCATTCAACAGGCAGTGCCCAACTCGCCAGCTGGGCTTCTCGCTTAAAATCACCCTCTACGCTTTGTCCCCCCAGCCCCAGCTGTGCCCTTTGGCCACCTGCACGGGACCTCTTTCCCCTCCTTCCCTGTCCCAGCGCTGGACGGTGGAGGGCCGTGCCGAGGCAGAAGCCAGAACGCGCAGTGCCGGGCACACAGGGATTCTACTGGTCCCCGCCGAACCCCCTCCAGCCCTGACCAGGGTGGGGTGAGGCGCGATCCCTCCTTCAGGTCCGCGGCAGCCCTGCGGGCCTACCTTGCCCCCTTTACTCAGGACCTGCCAAGGCCACGTCTCTACGCTCCCGAACAGCGAGTTCTTGATCACGCCTAACATGTTGTCGCCGTCGCACTCCAGGCGCACTGGCGGCGGGGCGGGCGCAACTTGGACTCCGCCTGGCGGCTCGGAGCTCTGGGAGGCGCTCCGGGAGGGTGTCGGGGAGGAGCTCTGGGAGGGGGTCGGGGAGGAGCTCTGGGAAGGGGTCGGGGAGGAGCTCGGGGAGTGGCTCCGGGAGGGGCTCCAGGGGGCGTGCCGGGGAGCGGAGGGGCCGCGCTCCGCCTCCTCTGGGCGTCCCCGGGGTTGCGCGAGGGAACCGGCAGGTGCGCACCCGGTAGTCCCTTCTGTCTGCCCCGCCTCTTATATACTGAATCTTACCAAATGGTGGGAGACCTAGGAACAGATTCTCGCCAGGACAGGATTTATTTAGCGAGCGGTGGTGGGGAGCTTCCTACCACCTGCTCCGGCCCCTCCCTAGGTTTGCCCTCCGCTGTGTCCTCCATACCTGGGTTCCAAACTCGCTGAGTCTCCAGATTACTCTCGTGCTTTTCCCAGCTTTTACTGAAGGCTGTATGCTTGTCCGGGCAGTTGCTGCAGCCGCCAGGCTCAGGGTCGATGTAGTCCTCCCAATGGGCCCCCACCCCCTGCCGCATCTCCGCACCGAGGCCTGCCAGTTACCGCTCATCTAGGCAATTGAAAAAGCATCTTAACTGATTTCCTGCTCAACACTTTCTTTCCTACTATCCGTTTATTTTTCTAAGGCATGGCTTTGCTCATTCACTCCTATTTAAAAATCTAATTTTATCACCATGTATTGAGTTGAATGCCTGCTCCCTGCCAAATATTTTACAAATATTATCTCCATTCCTCACACCGCTGGAAAATACTTGGTAGCTGCTTTTCAAAGGAAGAAACCGGGGCTTAAAACAGTAAATTTCCAAAGTCAACAACCAGTGTGCAACTTGGTGAGGATGGGAACCCGTGTCTATGGTGTCGGTGTCAATGCTTTAATTGTACTCTGTCACTTGACCTTTACAGAGCTACACACATGTCTACATACCACGGTGTTTTGTAAGTGCTCTGTATGTTCCTACCTCTGTGCCACACTGATCTCCACCAGGACAGTTTCCCCTTCCAGCGCACGCCTTGAATTTTTTTTTTTTTTTTAAGGGAAAAGCTGTCTGCTACCCATGGGGAGTGGCCTGATTGTGGCTTGATACAGGCTCACATTCCTGGGTTCAAGTAATCCTCTTGTCTCAGCCTCCTGACGACCTGATACTACAGGCCAGGGCCACGAGGCCTGGCTAATTTTTTTTTTCATTTTTTTTTTTTGGTAGACAAGTGGTCTGGGTATGTTGCCCAGGCTGGTCTCAAACTCCTGGCCTGAAGCAATATCCCTGCCTTTATCTTCCAAAGCGCTGGAATTACAGGTGTGAGTCACCCTGTGGCCAGCCCTTGAAATCAGACATCCTTAAAAGTATTCCTCAAACACTGTGTCCCTTGCGGTCCTCCCTAAACTCCCTGTCAATTTGTTTGTTCTACTATTCTGCCTACATGAAGTTTTTTTTGTGTACTTTTTGAAGTTGTTAGCCTGTTAGCTTAATTAGTGGAGGCTTCTTTGAGCCAGCACCCAGGGACCTCCTGCTGTGCCTTCAGCCTGTAAAAGGGGAAGTTGAGTCTGAGCCAGGCAGTGGCAATCTACATGGTACAGATGACATCTAGTTTTGTCTTAACAGATAGTGACTTATGAACCACTCACAACAGATTTGTTTTTTAACAGACATTTGTTCATTGCTGTAAAATAAATTGCCATTTAATTATTCCATATTTCTTTGACTGTAAGATGCTATTGATTATTAGAGGCACTGCTATTTTATGTACCACCGAGAAAGGAAACAAATGCTACCAAGTAAACTATGACATTCAATTGATTTTAAATGGATCCAGAGACATTAAAAGGTGAAATAGCATGCAGCTTGCAATTCATAAGATGTTGTTATGTGGTTTCGTTAAGAGTCTCTGAGTATTTTTTTCTACTGATAGGTGTATCTCCTTTATTACCAATTTATCTTTGAAAGGGCAAAGATCTATTTTTCTAAGCTTTACCCTCACTAGCTACACTCATGGGTTGCCTAATAATTGTGGAATGATTAACAAAATTGTTCTTGATATGAGCTCCAAACATCTATTTTAGTCACCTAGTTAGATACAGTGAAAGGGGGACTGTTACTCCTCATGGTCAAGTGGCAAAAGCATTTGGGACTTAGAAGATCTGGATTCCAACCTGGTCCTAGTAGTGGGACCAGTATCTCTTCTGCAAATTTCTTAATCCCTGCAGAACTCAATCTCTCAGTCTTGAAGCTGGTATAATAAAGCCACCTCACAGTGCTCTTGGGAGGATCCAAGGAGCTCAGGCTCTGACAAGCACTGTGTATACACTGATAAGGCCTGGCCTCTCCCC
>NW_003852519.1:1670396-1678592 GCF_000181295.1 Otolemur garnettii
AGACTCGCTTGAGCCCAGGAGTTGGAGGTTGCTATGAGCTGTGATGTCACAGCACTCTACCCAGGGGGAGAGCTTGAGGCTCTGTCTCCAAAAATAAATAAATAAATAAATAAAATGCTATGATGAGGCAGCATTTGGTAGCAGAGAGATAATGTTATCTTACACTCATGCAGGGCTAGATATGAGCCCATAAGCGTCATAAATGCTCTGTTTAGTTGATCTCATTTAACCTTCACTATTGCCTTGACAGAAAGGTACTATTATTTCCCCAAGGTTGCTGATTAGGAAATTGAGGCATAAAGAAGCTGGGTAATCTAACTAAGAGCAGACAGCCAGTAATGGTGAGAGTAGAGTTCAATGACGGTTCTGCAGGGCCAGAGCCCAGCTGCCCTTACTACTAACGTAAGCATCTAGGAAGGTAGGGCAGGAAATGTGAACTCAGACTCTCACTGCAATGCTCAAGAGAGTGAGAAAGAAGGTACCAGGGTAGGGTGGCACCTGTGGCTCAAGGAGAAGGGCCCTGGCCCCATATACCAGGGGTGGCAGGTTCAAGCCTGGCCCTGGCCAAAAACTACCAAAAAAAGAAGGTACCAGGGTATTTTACAGTTAATCAGAGCAATTGCTGCAACTGCTTGGCATGGGGAGAGAGTTTGCTACTCACAGCAGGAGAACCAGCTCAATAATAGAAAGCTTTATAGGAGCAACAATTATAAGCGAGAGTGTAGCCTAAGTGTGAAGTAGTGGATGTAGTAATAGTTATTTATGTTGTTGTTGTTGTCTGAGACAGAGTCTCACTCTGTTACCCTGGGTAGAGTGCTGTAGCATCAGAGCTCACAGCAACCTCAAATACTCAGGCTCAAGAGACCCTCTGGCCTCAGCCTCCCAAGTAGCTGGGACAATAGTTGCCTGCCACAAGGCCTGGCTATTTTTTCTGTTTTCAGTAGAGACAAGGTCTTGCTCTTGCTCAGGCTGATCTCAGACTCCTGAGCTCAAGGGATCCATCCACGTTGGCCTCCCAGAATGCTAGGATTCCAGGCATGAGTCACCGTGCCCAGCCTGTAGAATATTTATGTGTAAGGTAGGATGAAGGAGAATTCTGTCAATAAAGTTGTGTGGATGGTGTCTGCTAAGCATTTGCCAGGGGAAGAAAGCAAGAAGTGGAGCTAATGGAAGGAGAGGCTGGTGAAGTGAGTGTTGTAAGGAGCGAGAGAAAATCCAGCAGGTGAGGACGGAGGACCATTTTGGGAAAATATACTGTTATTTATTTATTTTTTTTTGAGACAGAGTCTTACTTTGTTGCCCCCGGAAGAGTGCTATGGTGTCATAGCTGACAGAAACCTCAAACTCTTGGGCTCAAGAGTTTGAACTTGCCTCAGCCTCCCGAGTAGCTGGGACTATGCCAAACACCCAGTTATTTTTGAAGACAGGATCTGGCTCTAGCTCAGAGCTGGTCTTGAACTTGTGAGCTCAGGTGATCAACCCGCCTCAGCCTCCCAGAGTGCTGAGATTGCAGGCTTGAGCCACTGCACCCGGCCAGAAAAGAGACTCTCCAGGGCAGTTTTCTTTTCTGATATAGGAGACAATGCTGTTTTCCCTCTTTGCAGGTGAGATCATAGGTGTTTGTCTTTCTGTGCCTGGCATGTTTCACTTAACATAATGTCCTCCCTGTTCATCCATGTTGTTGCAAATGACAAGACTTTCTTCTTTGTTATGACTGAATGGCATTCCATTGTATGTATGAAACACCATCCATATAGAGCACATTTTTAAAATCTATTCATCTGTTGAGACACACTTAGGTTGATTCCCTACCTTAGCTATTGTAAATAATGCTGCAGTGAGCTGGGAGGGCAGTTATCTTAATGTACTGATTTCATGTCCTCTGAGTGTACTTTACCCAGCGGTGGCATTGCCGAATCACATGGTAGTTCTATTTTTAATTTTTTGAGGAATCTTCATACTGTTTTCCATAGTGGCTGCACTAATTTGCATTCCCACCAACAGTGTGCAAGCGTTGGCTTCTCTCCACATCCTTGCCAACACTTACTTTTTGTCTTTTTGCTAATACCATTCCATCAGGTAGGAGATGTTATCTCACTGTGGTTTAAGTTTGCATTTCCCTGGTGACTAGTGAGGTTGAGCGTTTTTCATATCCCATTGTCCATTTCTTCCTTCCTTTGAGAAATGTCTATTCAGGTCCTTTGCCCATTTTTGGATCAGGTAATTTGTTTTATTGCTATAGAGTTGTCTGAGTTTCCTGTATATTTGGGGGCATCAACCCCTTGTCAGATGTATAGTTTGCAAATACTTCCTCCCATTCTGTAGATTGTCCCTTCATTCTGTTGACCATTTCCTTTGCTGGGCAAAAGCCTCTTAGTTTGGTGTAATCCCATTTGTCTAGTTTTGCCTTTGTTGCCAGCACTTCCGGTCAGCAATTCTCATCCAGGATGGGCCTGACTGTGGACATGCTCCTCCCTTCAGGAGAGACCCACTCCATGCCCATAGTGACGTTCTTTTCCTCCACCTCCTATCAAAACACAGAGAAAAATCACTACCTGAGTTATTTACTCACCAAGGAATGGTTTCGCTTCTTCTTTCCTTCTAAATTATAAAATGAAAGATTATCTTGTTCAATTTCCAACATTTTTCAAGGTCTGAGTTTTTTTTTTTTTTTTTTTTTTTTTTTTTGAGACAGGAAGCTATCTCCTCAAGCTATCCCCCTGGGTAGAGTGCTGTGGCTTCACAGCTCACAGCAACCTCCAGCTCCTGGGCTCAAGCGAGTCTCTTTTAGAGAGTCTCACTCTATCACCCTGGGTCTCTTGGGCTCAGGGAATTCTACTGCCTCAAGCCTCCTGAAGAGCTAGGACTATAGGCGCCTGCCATAATGTCCAGCTAGTCTTTCTATTTTTTTTTTTTTAAGTAGAGACAGGATCTCACTCTTGTACAGGCTGGTCAAATTCCTGAGCTCAAGCAATCCACCCGCCTTGGCCTCCCACAGTGCTAAGATCACAGGCCTGAGCCACCTGGCTTGGCCCTACAATGTGTTTTGAGTGCATACTGAGGCAGATGTGTCAGTGTGCTCCACTTTAGATAGGGTGGTGACAGGGTGGCGCCTGTGGCTCAAAAGGGTAGGGGGCAGGCCCAGCCCCGGCCAAAAAAAAAAAAAAGATAGGGTGGTGACATTTTCACAGAGACCCAGGAAAGGGGAGGGCTTGTCAGGGAGGTAGCTAGGGGAGAAGTCTGAGAGTCGTGATGTGTGCAAAGGTCCTGAGATGGGAGAGTACTCACTTGGCATGTTGAGGAAAGCAAGCACGCCAGTTTGGCTCCAGGGGACTGAGAACGGAGAAGCTAGTGGGCAGAGTGGTTACAGACATGGAGTTGTTACGGCCCATCTAGATTCACTGCCCACTGCTCAAGAGGAAGCCAATATCCAGAGACAGCTGGTGTTATAGCAACAAAGGTTTAAATTCGCAGGAGCTGTGTGAGGATGTGGGAGGAATTTCTCAAAGTCATCTCCCTGGAAATTTGGGAGAAAGGGTTTTTAAAGACAGTTTTGTGGGCCAAAAGCTAGGCAATTGGGTCTGCTAATTGGCTGTGTCTGGGTTGGACCAGAGGAGTGTAGAAATTGTCTTCTTTGCCAGTCAGTTTTTGGGTGCCTCCCTCCTAGGGATGAGCCGAGGAGATAAGACCGGTTGAGTCAGTTCCTTGGTATGGGCTTCTGGTCTGGTGGGTCAGCCATTCCACTGGAATGCAGGGCCTGGAAGATATCTCAGAAACTACCTTTAGGTTTTAAAAGGTTGATGTTATCTAGACAGAAAGAATCTTTATGACAACTAGTTATGTGACTCCAGAGTAGCAATTACAGAGAAGCAAACAAGGGGTCAGTGGCTGATTAGTATCATTATTTTTAGCCAAGCCTGTGCCGAGCAGAGTGTTAGGCCTTTACCACAGTTCTTGCCTTGTATGCCTTTATTGATTTGTAAAGGGTGGTTTCAAGATCTAGAACCAGGCTGCTAGGTTCAGACTCTAGCTCCCTGCTTACAAATTAGGTGATCTTGGGCAACTTATTTACTCTCTTTATGCCTCAGAATAATGGGAATGATGATCATATAATATCTCCCTGGGGGGAGGATCGTTATGAGGAAAAATAATTTCAAAGCACTTGAAACAGTGCCTGGCACATAGTAAGTGCTTTAAAAGTGAATCTTAACAAAGGAGGAAAAAGAGTTGGGATGTGCTGTGGGACAGATCCTGTAGGACCTTGCAGGCCTCTCATCGTAAGGACCGTGGGTTTTATTCTGAATAAGTCAGGGAGCCACTGGAGGGTTTAAGAGGATCCCTGCTGCTGTGTTGTTTAGGCTCCGTTGTAGGGAAGGGAAGAGGTAAGAAGACCAGCTAGCAGGCGCTTGAGGCAATATGGGTGAGAGAGATTGGTGGCTCAGATAAGGGCAGGAGCTGTAGAGATGGTGAGAAGTGATTGGGATCTGGACGTACTTGAAGGTACAATTGATAGGATAGGTGCAAAAGAGTCTGAGGTGAGGCATTGAAGTTGACTCCATGCTGTTTGGCCTGAGCAGCTAGAAAAATGAAGAGCCTTAAAAAATCCAATGTACTCAGTACTACCGTGAAACCAATTTATAATCACTCACACTTGAATATGAATGAAACACAACTATAGCCTAGGATGAAGGAGAGAAAGGGAGGGAGGTGGGTGGATAGAGGGAGGGATGGTAGGGGGACCACACCTATGGGGCATATTTCAAGTACAAGTTGGATCTATGAGGTGTAGAACACAAATGTCTTAATGCTATAATCGGGTAAATGAGGTGAAGGCTATGTTGATTAGTAAGATGTAAGCAGTCCAATTTGTACAAATAATCAACATATTGAATCTCATCATGGCATAAATGTATTCATGATCTATGTACAGATGACTTAATAAAAAAAAATACAATATAGAGGACAGCAACAGCCAGTTACCCCTGTGGCCCATCCCCAGGACTGAGGCACAGATGCATCTCTCTTAGAATCTTTGCCTCAGCAGCTCAGCTCTTGGTTGCAATTGCCAAAAAAAGAACGATCTATCTCTCCCAAATAACAATATTTTTTAGCTGTAGCACCATCTAATTCATACTTAGAAAATGACCCAGTTTCTAAAGGGAGCAGTATGCAGAGGTGACGTAGGCTCACACATTGACAAGAAAATGCTTAGAGCCTTTAGTTTTGGGAACGCACAGGTCCCAAACATTACCATTTCCCACCTGCTTTACATTTGCATGACTAAGTATTCCATTTGGGCAGTTTTCCTAAACATAATATCTGTACCAAAAGCATACTCAGGCCTTTACTACTACTTCTTCTTCTTTTTTTTTTTAAGATAAAGTCTCATTCTGTTGCCCAGGCTAGAGTGCCATTGTGTCAGCCTAGCTCATAGCATCCTTAAACTCCTGGGTTCAAGCACTCCTCCTGGCTCAGCCTCCCCAGTAGTTTGGATATAGGCGCTTGGCACAATGCCCAACTATTTTTTCTATTTTTAGTAGAGATGGGGTCTGGCTTTTGCTCAGGCTAGTGTCAAACTCTTGAACTCAAGGGATTCTCTCACTTCAGCTAGGATTAGTGCTAGGATTACAAGCATTGAGCCATTGCACCTGGCCAAGCCTCCACTTTTTTGGGGAACCAAAAAAGAAAAAAATGTTTTGTAGCCCTGACCAACCTGTTGGCCTCCCCCAGAGTTAAGATTTGAGAATGAGACCACAGCATGGCTGCTATCTGCAGCAGAATGAAACAATGTGTGTACATGAGTGTAAAGTGAGGACCCAACAGTTCAGCAAAAATTTATGAGCTCAAAGTGCCAGGTGGCAGAAACAGGACAACCTCACAGTCTGTGTCCTAGCTGCCTTCCAGTCATGCAATTTCACACTCGTAAGGATTGTTAAGAATTTATGGTTCTCTATAGTCGACAGAAAGAGACTTAGGAGATGCAGGGCTGAATGTATTTATGGGCCTTCTGTGAATGCTGATCTAAACAACCTAATATTCAGAAGAATTCTAAGTATTGCACAAAATCAAACCCAGGAATTATTGTCTGTTTTGTTGGTATAAACCCGTGGTCCTCAACCTGTGGGTCGTGACCCACAGGAACTGTATTAAAGGGCCATGGCATTTGGAAGGCTGAGAACCACTGGTATAAATGAATGTGTTTATATTTATAAAATTCCTTTGATGAGGTGCAAGATAGTTATACTCTCTCAAAATATCTCTCTACAAATAATAGCAGTACAGTGGAGGAATGAACACTATCATCCCCAGATGAACCAGGTGACCAAGTCCCTGTAACAAGTCGCAATGTGCCTCCGGATTGACACTGTGAGAAGGACAGGAAATTGCTCATGTGGACATCCAGCCAAAAATATGTAATGTGAATCTAGCCACAAAGCAATCAGAAAAGTCCAAATTCAAATATCTGTTTTGATATTACAAAATGATCAGCCTGTGTTCTTTTAAAATGTCCATATCCTGAAAGACAAGAAAAGGCTAAGGAATTGATCCAGGTTATAGGAAACTAAAAAGACAGGACAACTGAATGCTGTCCACCATTATGGACTGGGCCCTGTATCAAGAAAAAAAGTGCTATAAAAGCATAAAGAACATTCGTGGAATTAAATTGGTTAAACTGGAATCAAGACTTTAAATAGAAGTATTGTAGCAATATTAAAGTTCCTGAAATTGATGACTGTATCATAGTTGTGTAAGAGAATATCTTTGTTCTTAGGAAATACATACAGAAGTATTAAGAGGGTACAAGGGGACGTGATATAGGCAACCTACTATCAGGTGGTATAGACAGAAACCGTGACACGTGCACACATACCGCCTATATCTTTAATTTACTGTGTTAGTGGCCTCCCTCTGGTTTACTATACTCTATTCATACTGGCCTTCTTTGCATTCCTTAAGATCGAAGTTTGTTATACAGCAGGGCCTTGGTACTCACTGTGCCTCTTCTTGGAATGTTCTTTCCCTAGAAATTGACTAGAATGGCTACTTCTTATCATTCGGGTTTCAGATCACCTCTTCAGGGAGAACTTCCGTGACTACTCAACCTAAAGTCTTCCCCTTCCTCGGATTCCTTATCATTGTCTGAAAATATTGGGGTAAGTTGTGTCTGTGCTTCTTTTCCCTTTTGTCTGTCTCTCCCCAGTAGAGAGAACATGTCATCGGAAGAAAGACCTTGATCACAGCTCTGTTCTCAGTATCTAGAATAGTGTCAGAAACATAAGCTGTCGATATATATGGTATGTATTGAGTGAAGGCAGGAGAGATAGGGGCGGGATGGTGTGGGACGAGAGAGGGCTCTAGGAGCAAAGTTGGCAGTTATTGGAGAAACCGTGTGTGCATTAGTGTCTAGCATTCCATCCTACTGCAAGTACAATTTTTTAGAAGGGAAGTATGTTTAAAAGGGGTGTGAGTGGGGGAGAAAGGGAAAGAAAATTCAGGGAAGTAAAAAAAATTGTATAAAATATGCTTGTTTAAAACTTCAAGATTGATCATAATCAGCAATTTTGGACAAAAAGAAGGAAGAATCAAAAGAAGAACTTTGTTGACATAGACATAACAATTGTAATGTCAGCTATTTCTTTTTTGTGACATAGTCTATATTAAAATTGCATCTTGGATGGTAAGAGGCTCTAGCCCCTAATTATGTCTACGTGGGTAAATTCTCCTTTCTTTTGGAAAATTTCCCTTTCATCTTATTTAGGACAATGTTGTAATATTCCCACTTTCTTGAGATCAGCTCCTGGACGTTGTCTTTGGCTCTCCTCATCTTTAGTTCTTTTTTCTTTCTAAATCCTCGATTCTTTCTGATACTTCTCTTATAATACGCTTCCATGTGGACTCGTGATGATGGTCATTGTTTCTCAGTGTGCTCCTGGCATCTCCCGTGTCACCTGGGGAGCCCGTTAATAATGCAGATTTCTTGGCCCAAAGTCAGAATGTCTGGGAGTGGCCAACAGGGCAATTGTTAACTTTGAAAGTTTTTCATGGGTTTATTTTTATTTTTATTTTTTTGAGACAGAGTCTCACTCTGTCACCCTGGGTAGAGTGCTGGCATCACAGCTCACAGCAACCTCAAACTCTTGGGCTCAAGCAATTCTCTTGCCTCAGCCTCCCAAGTAGCTGGGACTACAGGCACCT
>NW_003852519.1:1679608-1689985 GCF_000181295.1 Otolemur garnettii
CTTGGGAGGCTGAGGCAGGAGACTCGCTTGAGCCCAGGAGTTGGAGATTGCTGTGAGTGTGATGCCAGGGCACTCTACCCAGGGGGATAGCTTGAGGCTCCGTCTCAAAAAAAAAAAAAAAAAATTCTATTGTTAAATTATCTTCTATATATGTTGGTAAATTCACTAGTGAAACCCTATGGGCCCAGGGATTTCTTTCTTGGAAGGCTATTAATTATTGATTTAATTTCTCCGATAGAGATGCAGCTATTTCAACATGTTTATTTCTCCTTGGATCCGTATTGGTAGTTCGTTTCTTTCAAGAAATTGTCATTTCATCTAAATTATCAAATCTGCGGGCACAGAGTTGTTCACAGTATTCCCTTAGTATCTTTTTAATGTCTATGGGATCAATAGTGATAACCCTTGTTTCATTTCTGACATTGGTAATTTATGGTTTCTCTTTTTCTCTTACAGAGGTAGCATTGATCGTGTTAGCATTATCTGTTAGCTTTGGGTAAAAGGCTAGCTTTGTTAGCTTGGGTAAAAACTTAGTGATCTTTCAAAAAAAAAAACCAGCCTTTGGATTTGTTGATTCCTTCTATTATTTTCCTGTGTTGAACTTCATTGATTTCTCTTCCAATTTTTATTATTTCTTTTGTTCTTCTTGCTTTAGAATTAAAGTGCCTTGCTTTCTCTAGCTTCTAACGTGGAAGCTTAGGCCATTGATCTTAGGTCTTTCTGGGGTTTTTTGGTATATGCACTGTTTTGGCTGCATTTCACAAATTTCGGTAAGTTGTGTTTTCATTGTCATTTAGTTCAGAATATTTTTATTATTTATTATTATTATTTTTGAGACAGAGTCTCACTCTTTTGCCTCAGGCTAAAGTGCCATGACATCAGCCTAGCTCACAGCAACCTCAAACTCCTGGGCTCAAGTGATCCTTCTGCCTCAACCCCCTGAGTAGCTGGGACTACAGGTGCCTGCCACCACGCCCCACTAAATTTTCGATTTTTAGTGGAGATGGGGTGTTGCTCTTGCTCAGGCTGGTCTTGAACTCTTAAGTTCAAGCAATCCTCCTGCTTCAGCTACCCAGATTGCTGGGATTACTGGTGTGAGCCACCACACCTGATCTAGTTCAGAATATTTTTAAATTTCTCATGAGATTTATTCTTTGACCTGTAATGTTATTTGGAAGCATGTTGTTTAAGTTCCAAAAATTTGAGAGAGGAGTTCCAGCTATATTTCTGTTATTGATTTCTAGTTTAACTCCATTATGGTCTGAGAAATTCCTTAGTACTGTTTCTATTCTTTGAAATTTGCAGTTATGGTTTATCTTGATGAATGCTCTGTGTGGGCCTAAGAATAATACACATTCTGCTGTTGATGGATGCAATAATCTATAATGCTAATTAGATAAAGTGATTTATGGTGCTGTTCAGGTCAACTGTATCCTTATTGATTATCTGCCTGCTTGATTTATCAATTATTAACAGAAAGTTGTTGAAGTCTGCAACTATAAATCATGGATTTCTCTGTTTCTCTATTCAACTTGAACTTTGGCATGTTTAACATTGTTATGTTTTCTTGGAGAAGTCATACCTTTTTCATTATGTAGTACTCCTCTATTCCTGAAAATTTTCCTTGTTCTAAAATCTGTCTGAAATTAATATCATTCCTCCAGTTTTCTTTTGATTAATGTTAGTGTTATCTGTAATCTATCTTCATTTCTTTATTTTAATCCATCATTCTCTACAATTAAAGTGGATTTCTTGCAAATAATATATAGCTTTTTTGTTTTCCTTATCTTCTCTCACAGTCTCTGTCTTTTAATTAGTGTATTTACTGATATATTTGGATGAATATTAACTGTCTTTGTAACTGTTTTCTATTTGTTGCCAAAGGTTTCTTTTTTTGTTTTCTCTAGTTTCAGTGGAGCACTTGCAGAGTCTCACACTGTCACCCTGGATAGAGTGCTGTAACATCATCATAGCTCACAGCAACCTCAAACTCTTGGGCTCAAGCAATCCTCTTGCTTCAGCCTCCTGAGTAGCTGGGATTACAGGTGTGTACCACCATGCCTGGCTAATTCTTCTATTGTTGTACTTCCTATGACCTGAAAAGATAGAGTCAGACTCCTACTTGGATGTAATTAATTGGTAATTTATTTTACTGCCCCAGGGGCTGCTGCTCTGAGGGGCAGTCAGCCCCGAGGTAGGGGGTAGGTAGCTTTTTATAATTTTGAGTAAGTATACTGGTACAGAAGCAAGATGTGGCTGGTAAGGGGGGGTTACAACTTGGGAAGTCATGGACACAGCAATGGTTACAGTTATGTAACCATGATTAATACAGCCTTGGTTGATAATGGATATATCTTAAATCACAATGGTTATAGTTAGATAACCATGATTAATACAGCCTGGGTGGATTTCCACCATTGTTCATCCACTGAGAACTTGGGGTTTTTTGTGTGCAACGTGGGAATTTTCTTCCTTGCTCTGAAGCTTGTTCTTGGAATCACCTCTGAGGGGGAAAGAGGAGGAGGCAGGCGGCCTGGGAACTTGCCCAGAGTAGGGGGCTGGCTGGGCTGTTCCCAGAGTCAACTCTGGGGGGAGGGAGGAGGAGGGAGGCCAGCCCATTCACTATTATTAGTAGAGATGAGATCTCACTCTTGGTCAGGCTGGTCTCTATATGATTCCACTTTACCTATTCTCTTAGCTTATCAATTATGCTTTTTAAAAAGTAGTTTAGTAGTTTCCTCAGAGTTTACGATTACATTTTTAACTAATTTAAGTCTACCTCCAAGTAATGCTATGCTGTTTCACATGGAGTGCAGGTGTTCCCTGTAGACTGTAATCTAACGCAGCTCTGGGGAGTTTGAGAGGTAAAGGTATGGAGGAATGAATGATCTACTTCCTTCTTCACTGGTGGAAAGAGGTTAAAGGTTGTCTGTATATTCCTGTATTACCTACAGGTTTGTGTTTATGACAACTGATGCTATGGAATTTGGTGTATAGATACTCATAGCTGTTGTATCTTTTTTTTTTTTTTAATTTATTATTTATTTATTTTTTGAGACAGAGCCTCAAGCTATTGCCCTGAGTAGAGTGCTATGGCATTACAGCTCACAGCAACCTCCAACTCCTGGGCTTAAGTGATTCTCTTGCCTCAGCCTCCCAAGTAGCTGGGACTACAGGTGCCCTCCAAACCCCCTGGCTATTTTTTGGTTGTAGTCGTCATTGTTTGGCAGGCATGGGCTGGATTCGAACCCACCAGCTCTGGTGTATGTGGCTGGCACTTTAGCTACTTGAGTTACAGGCACCAAGCCTGTTTTTATTTTTATTTAAACAGGCTTAATTAACTTTATTTTCCTTGCATAAAAATGCTATGTTTTAGTGACAGCCGAAGACTGGGTCCTCTACACAAGGACTCTGGTGTGGGTTTGGACAACATGGTCAGTGAATTCTTGGTAGGGAGCTTTTGTAAATACAGTCTCTTTCCAGTTTGGGAGTCAGATAGCTATAGCTCTTGGAGATGGGACTAAAAATGGCCATGGCAAAGTTGCCCAGGGCGGCAGTGCAGGCCCGGCTGAAGTGCAGTGGTCATCAATACCAACCACCTACAGCAGCTCCCTGGACACAGGGGCTGAGACAATGCCATTCCCTCTAGGGTCAGGGATGAGACATAGCTGCACAGAGCTTCGGGGGCCTGTCACTTCGCAAGGAACAGTATGGGGCTTGCCTATTTTATACCCCTAGTATCCTCTCCCCATAGGGCCAATGGAGAACTTGGGTAGGACGATGGCCCCTTGGATGGCAGTGGCTACCTCCTTGGAGCACTTAATATCCAGCTCAACGTGGCTACTGTAGTTCCTGATGGCAACAGATGCCTTGAACCTGGTTTGCTGGCCAGCACCAGTCTGCTTTTGCACTGGCACAATCTTCAAAATGTCATCTTTGAGAGATGCCCCAGGAAAAAGTCAATGCTCTCAGACTCCCTGAAGGGCAGGAGAAGAGACAGTCTCCTCCAGGGATTTGGTCCTCATGTCCTTGACCAGTTTGGTGACTGGACACTACTCCTTGTCCTGGGCTTTGCCTCTGCTAGCTCCTTGATGTTGACTTGCTCGTGACCCTGCCCCAAACGCCACTGCCAAAGCTTCCACGGATGCCACCATGACCTCTGGTTCCAGGGTCACCCTAACCCCCCGGCTCCCCTGTGCACTGGCATTACCTGCCATTGGGGGTTTTCTCAGAGAAGCAGCAGAGCTCTCATATCTTTACTGAGAATCACATCCTTTCTCATTATAAGCCACTTTTAAAAATTTTGTTAATATTTTTGTCTCTAAAATTTGATATTAAGACCATAGCTCTAGCTTTTTTTTTTTTCAGTTGAATTTTTCTTATATGTTGTTGCTATCCTTGTATTTTTAATTTTTTCAAATGTTGAACACACATACTTGAGCTATGGACAAAGACTCCTACCTTTGACTTTCTGTTCTTGAATGAATTCTCCACCTGAGATCATACTTTTCATATGCAGAGAGGTACATCCATAGACTTAGGTCCAAGTTTATTTGTGACAGATGAGGATGTGTATTCAAAGGTAATATGGTGCCAGGGTTATCTTTAGTGCTATCATCCTCCTCTTGACTCAGTTCCTACCTAGCAACTGAAGAGTCAGTCTCAAACGGTCAAAGCACTGGAAAATAGAAAATTTCTCCCAGTAGTGCCCAACAGAGAGTTTTCCTTTTGCTCCAATATGAAAACTTTTCCTTTTGAAGGGTAAATCTAGCCATTTCAGGTTAATGATAAGACAAATGTTTGATATTCTTTTTAAAAATATTCCTTTTCGCATAAAATTTAAAATTGTATTTTCTGTTTTCACAACTTACAGCTTCTTTGGTTTTTGGGTTTCCTCTGTTACCACTGAAGCATCTGTTTTTTTTTTTTAGCAAGTGCTTTCCTCCGAAACTATGTCATTTGTCCCACCCTATTTCCCTGTATTTCCTGAGATAACGCCAATTAACGTCCTGCAATGACTAGTCACAAAGTTAGGGTATTGGTTCTTCCACTTTCCTTCTTGTATCAGTCTGTAAGAGGCTGATGTAATAACGTACCAAGAACTGGGTGGCTTAAGCAACACAAATTTATTGTCTCACAGTTCTGGAAGCTCCGAGTTCATGATCGAGATGTTGGCATGGCTGATGTCTTCTGAGGTCTGACCTGTTCCACGCCTCTGCCCTCGGCTTTTGGTCACCTCAGATGTTCTTTGGCATTCTCCTGGGGTTTTCACATCACCTTCACTCTGTTTATGCTGTTTCAAAATCTGAATTTCCACTTTTTTATGAGGAGGCAGTCACAGGATTAGGCCCCACCCAAACGGGTCTGCAAACACCCTTTCTCTGAATAGGGCCACATTCATGTACTGGCCCTGGAGGTTAGGATTTCAACATTTTGGGACACAATTCAAGCCATCATATTCTTCCACCACTAGATTTTAGCTACATTAGCCACTTCCTAGTGTTTAACTTTGAACTCTTAAATATACTACACTTGTATTACTAATTTATTATTTTGACTTATATTTTGCTTCCAACTTTAAAAGGTTAGGAAATCAGATTAACTCCCTACCTTTCCTCTGGCCGGCCATTCCATTTTTGCTGACTATATCATTTCTACATCGCAGGGATTTGTAACAGCCACGTTTTATCCTGTGATTATCTTCGTATTTGTTTGACTTTGCTCTTTTCTCCTTCCCTCCCTTTCTTCCCTTTGCTGTAGATTCAGCAGCATCTACTCTTCCCTTCCCTCCTGCATTTCTTTTTAAATTTCAGGTTAATGTGAGGCTACAAACAACTGTGTTACAATGTTTGCATTTGTTAGGTAGAGTGCCTGTTGTAGTTGGGTCCCGCACTCAGGAGGTGTGCCGTACACCCTTACGTTGTGCCCATTCAGTGGGAGCTCACCAATCCCCTCCCTTTTCCTCCTCTCCTTCCCTCCTTCCCCCTAACCCCAACTTGAATTAAATTGGGTTTTCTCTTATGTGGGCAGTATTAGATTGTCTACTGGCTTCATATTAGTGTTGAATACATTGGATACTGCTTTTCCATTCTTGTGATACTTCACTAAGAAGAATGTGTTTCAACTCCATCCAAGTTAATACAAAAGATGTAAAGTCTCCGACTTTTTAAATAGTATTCCATGCCATACATAAACCATAGCTTGTTAATCCATTCCTGGGCTGATGGGCATGTAGGTTGTTTCCACATCTTGGAGATTGTAAACTGAGCTGCAATAAACAGTCTAGTGCAAATGTCCTTATGACAAAATGACATTTATCTTCTGGGTAGATGCCTAGTAATGGGATTGCAGGATCAAACAGAAGGTCTAATTTGAGTTCTTTGAAGATTCTCCATACTTCTTTCTAAAGAGGCTGTATTTGTTTGTCAACAGTGTTAAAGTGTTCCCTTCTCTCCCCATCCCTGCCAGCTTCTGCAGCTTTGGGACTTTGTGATGTGGGCCATTCTCACTGGGGTTAGGTTATATCTCAGGGTGGTTTTGATTTGCATTTCTCTGATGATTAGGGATGATGAGCATTTTTTTATACGTTTGTTAGCCATTTGTTTGTCTTCTTCAGAGGAGTTTCTGTTCATGTCTCCTGCCATGTGATAGATGGGATTGTTTGCTCTTTTTTCGTTGATTAATTTTAGTTCTCTGTGGATTCTAATTATCAACCCTTTGTCAGATTCATAACATGTAAATATATTTTCCTATTCTAAAAGTTGTCTATTTGCTTTCATTGTTGTGTCTGTAGCTGTGTCGAAGCTTTTCAGCTTGATTAAGTCCCATTTGTTTGTTTTTGTTGTTGCAATTGCCACTGAAGTTTTCTTCATAAAAATCTTTCCTTGCGCTGACATCATGAAGAGTTTTCCCCCCACTTTCTTCTAGGATTTTTATCATTTCAGTCTTAGATTTAAATCTTTTATCCATCTTGAGTCAATATTTGTAAGTAGTGAAAGGTGCAGGTTCAGTTTCAGTCTTTTACAGGTGGTTATTCAGTTCTCCCAGCACTTTTATTGAACAGGATTCTTTCCCCCAGTGTATGCTTTTGTTTAGTTTATTAAAGATCAGATGGCAACTAGAGATGGGTTTCATCTCTTGGTTTTTTATTCAGTTCCATATGTCTATGTCTCTATTTTGGGGCCAATACCCAAATACCAATACCCGCTGTGGATTTGTAATATAACCTAAAGTCTGGTAGGGTGATGCCTCTGGCTTTGTTTTTATTACTAAAAATTGCCTTGGTTATACAGGGTTTTTTTTTTCATACAAATAAAGAGCTATTTTTTTTCTGGGCCATTATTATTACTGTTTCTACTTGTGCTCTTTTGAGTTTTTTTAATCTCTGCTTTTTACTTTTGTTCTATAGTGATCATTTTTTCCTTACATTTTTATAATTTCTGACAAAATATTTTTGTCTACATTTTTATCTGCTCTATAGAAACATTTTTCTGTTGAGAGTTTTTTTTTCTCTTTTTCTGTTCCTCTCCTCTATTGTTTTCCTTGTATCTCTGTGAAGCTTCTAGGTTGGTTCCATTTTGAATGCTTATTTTTGAATAAATTGAGTTTTTACCAGGTTAGCTGTTTATGGGAGGTCAATGGGAAGAAGAGAAAGAACATGTTTCAAGATAGGAACATTAAAAAAAAATTCTGATATTTATGTGGGAATTCATTTGGCCTCTCCCCCTTCTCTCCAACCAGATAAAATCTGTTCACAATGTATATTATCTCTTTTCCTACTACCCATGGACAGATGAGGAGGAGGAAGAAGAGGAGGAGAGTGCAAGGGAGGAAAATATGCTTTGTCTACTGTTGTTTTAGGCCACTTCTTTTAAACCTATCTCATCCTTTTAATCAACCTGTATGTTCCATTTCCCACTGATACAAACAAAGGATTTTTGTTTTGTGCTTCAGTGCATGCCCCGACCTTGATGAAATGTCTTTGTAATTCTTTCTGAGACTTATGATCTCTTTCATGATCTCTTTTTCTCTGAATTTTCTTGAATCTCTGCTTAATTCCGGAATCTTTTCTGCTTTTGACATTCTTTTGCCCAGTTTAAGGTTCAGACTTTAACTGTTTCCTAATTTTATTGAGTACTATGGTTGTGTTTTAGTTTCTCCTTCTTTTTGCCATTTTTGGGCAATTTTCTAAGAAGCAATGAATAAATTCTGTTTTTACTTCACTTTTCCTTCCTTCCTTCTTTTTTTTTTTTTTTTAAAGAATTGGAGTCTCACTGTGTTGCACAGGCTGGAGTGCAGGGGCTATTCATTTTTACAGGTGCATTCATAGTGCACTACAGCTTGGAACTTCTGGGCTCAAGTGGTATTTCTGCTTCAGCCTCCCAGCACAGGTGCATGCCCTTGTCTACATTTGACCTTGATTTTTATTATTTATTTCTTTTTAGACAGAGTCTCACTCTGTTTCCCCAGGCTAGAGTGCCGTGGTGTCACAACTCACCCTCACATCAACCTCAAACTCCTGGGCTGAACAATCCTCCTGCCTCAGTTTCCCCAGTAGCTGGGACAACAGGTGTCCACTACAATTTCCAGCTAATTTTTCTAATTTTAGTAGAGATGGGATCTTGTTCTTGCTCAGGCTAGTCTTGAACTCCTGAGCTCTAGCAATCCACCTTCCTAGGCTTCCCAGAGTGCTCAGATTATAGGTGTGAGCTATCATGCCCTAAGGACACCTGAGGTCAGTCCTGACATGCTCTTGGGACAACTCCCTGAGGCTTGGATACAGTGGTGGTCTTCTGTGTGATAGAGACACTGGAACTGCCTTCCTCACAAGTCAAGGAACCTGCCTAGGTGCCCCAAGAAGGCCCAAGGGCATTCCCATCACAGAAAACAAAAAATAGCAGGGGTAATGGGGTCCCAACATCTTCGGGTAGTTCAACCATAACTGTCCCTCTGTATATCTGTACATCATAGTTGAGAGCAGTAAATTCTGCCATGGAATTGGGTTTTCTATTATCAATGGGGGTAATAGGACTAGATGGTGGCATCCAATTAGATACACAGTCTACCCTGATATTGATGACAGGAGCCCTGAAATGCATCATAGCCCCTGAGTTAGAGCAGGAGCTTATGAAAGCTAGGAATTACACATGTATGGAGTCCTAGCCCAAGTCCATCTCCCAGTGGGTATATGGGCTACATAAACTTATCAGTGATTATTAGGTCCTTGGGTGCATACTTGGGATGGTTATATTTAGTAACTCAGATTTGTTTTTTAAACTGTTGAGGAAGAGTTATTATAGTAGAAATGGCCAAGTGGACACTTGTAAAATCACCTGCCTTCTCTTCCAGCCATTATTATTTATCAGAAGGAATACCACATCCTGGAAATAATTACAGCAATTAGTGCCACCTCCAAAAAATGAAAAGGAGGACTAGAGGTCCCTATCATATTCTACTTAACTTACTGTTATAGCCCTGGAAGATAAGAAAAAAAATTAACTCAGGCTGCTGGACTACTGCTATAAACTTATAAAAACTTTACTGAAACAGACAACACAGCCTCTGTCACTGGTCTATATAACTAAGCTGGAAAGTGCATTCTTTTAAATCTCCAGCAATAAAGAGGACCAAAATTTTGTTGTTCTTTTTGTTGTTGAATGTGAGATGGGCAGCATACTCAAAAAGTTTCAAGTTGTAAAGGAGTGCTCCCATGTCAGTCACCGCTCCTTATCCTGCCTTGCATTCTACCCTCCCCAGTCTGACATCCTTAGGCTCCATGCCCTTACATGCCCCAATTCTTTCTGAAACATGTTACCTAGGTTTTTAAATTTATCCGATGCATATACAATATGTTTCCAGAAGAGGAATTTCTATTTGGGTTGTGCTGTGCCCTGTTCCTACTCATTGGGGTAGTCAGGGAAGATGGACTTAGATCTTAAGGAGGACAAGCACTGTTCTATGAAGCACCTGTCTTAGGTGAGGCCTTTTCAGAGTGTCTGTTGACTGGAGGCTGCTCTCCTTTAGTAAGTGGGAGGGAGCTCCTGTTACCAGTCTAGAGGATTAAGAGGGATTGGATGGTTCAAGGTTGTCAGGCTCATGCACACAAACATCCTCATTAAAGTCTCCAATTCTCACTATTGCTACATCAGGTTCTTGTCCTCGACATAGGAAATCTGTTTAGGCTATCATCTGGTATATTTGGGGTTCTTCTAGTCTAGCAATTAAATTCTGGTCTTGGTTTTGAGCAGTCTACCCTGTGGTCACAAAGGATAAGAACCTTTTTGGCCAGGCGTTGTGGTGGGCACCTGTAGTCCCAGCTACTTGGGAGGCTGAGGCAGGAGACTCGCTTGAGCCCAGGAGTTGGAGGTTGCTGTGAGC
>NW_003852519.1:1690150-1691080 GCF_000181295.1 Otolemur garnettii
ATGGAAGCTTTCTCACTTTCACAGTATGTCTTGCATTGTGGGCCTAACCTGAGTCCATCTCTCTCCCCCTCCCCATTTTCTTTTTTTCTTCAGGACTTCTAAAGCTACGAGCTGAAATCGCCAACTCATATTACCTCTTCTGTACTTATCACTGGTAATGATGTCCTTACCAGTTCTGACCAGTAGGTGGCACAGTTTCAGAATCTCATTCTGCTTTCTCGGGCTGCTTCTTTTTTTATTTTTTAATGGAAAAACAAAAATTGTACATATTTATGATATACCATGTGATGTTTTAAAATATGCATACATAGTGGAACAGCTAAATTACGTCAGTTGTTTTATGTAGTACTTGACACTCTTTTTTTTTTTGTGGTGAGAAAACATAAAATCTGCTTTTACTCTCTGCTTTTGTGAGTTTGACTTTTTTAGATTCCACACAGAAGTGAGATCACGGGTAAAGATCTCATTTGTCTGTCTGTGCCTGGCTTATTTCATATGTCATCCAAGTTCGTCCATGTTGTTGCAAATGGTAGAATTTCCTTTTTTTTGTTTAAAAGGTTGAATAATATGCCGTTTGGTAAAGATACTTCTATTTTCAATTGGTTAGCCTCAGTTCTTCAAAAACACTGAGCCTGAGACAAGTGATTCTCTAAGGAAGAATGAAGCAGGAAAGGAGGAAAGATCGTCTAAGAACACCTTACTGAGGTTATCCCACTGTGGAGAATTGGAGATTAATGGTGTTATGGAGGTCACATAGAGTGCACAGAACTGTCTACTCAAAGGGGAGGGAAGGAAGATCTCTGAGTCCTGTACACTATTGGCCGTGGGTGATCGCATGGAATATAATTCTCTTATATTTCCAGTTCTTAGAAAAGTTATTTGATTCTTTTATATCCTTTAAAGGTAATCAATAAGAGCTTTTTTTTTTTT
>NW_003852519.1:1691100-1703873 GCF_000181295.1 Otolemur garnettii
CAGAAGGTCAGCTTTCTGTGAAAAGCAGTAATTCATTCCTTTGTACTTTTCTTCCTTTTGACCTATTTCCTCATTGTGTTTGGGAAACAGATGGCAGAGAAGTGGTGTTTGTTAGTTGTCTTGATTGACATTTCCCTGTAATATTGGTGAATTTGGGTGATGGAAAGTAAAGAAATTGTTGGATGTTTTGTTCAAAAAATAAATAAATAAAAATAAAAAAAGTATCATTATGAACTTACAGATTTTAATGTATTTTACACGTCTCACTCTATTGCAGTCATTATTCTTACTGATCATGTCCCATCTTTGGCTATTGGAAGCTCCTTCACTTGGTTCCTGTGACCTTTCAACATGACTCCAGTGGACTTGAGCAGCTTCCTAGTTTCCTAGTTCCTTGTTTCCTAGTATGATCAGGTATTCCAGGCTCTGTGCTCCAGACACAAAGTCACTCATTTTCTAGAGATCACAATCTGGCACTGGGATCCTCACTGTTATTGAGTTGGTCATTTCCCCAGACAGAGCTAGAAAGATGTTTTTATTTATAGAAAAGAGAAATACCTCCGTGAGTCAGTACTCACATTTCCAATTCAAATAAAGTATTGCAGTTTTTCTTTACCTAACTTCTTTAATTTTATATTTGTTTTTATTTACTTTTACTCATTAACATAATTACTCTTTTGTTAAAAGGAAAACTTTAGATGAAGAGTTAATCGAGCTAAGAATGATTCACAAATGGGTGTCCTCAACTCCCACCCTAACCCCTGCTAGAAAAGGTTCAGAGCTATTCTGGGATTGCCACATGGTCAGATGATAATTATGGATGGGGAAATAAAAGTGATATGCAGAAAATGGAAGTGAGGTTCGGAAACAGCTGGATTGGTTACAGCTCGGTGTTTGTCTTATTTGAACGCAGTTTGAACAGTTGGCCAACAGTGATTGGCTGAAATTCTATAATTGATACGAGAGTAGGGTACAGTCTGTTTATATGTCCAGTTAGGTTATGGTTTCACTAGATATGGAGAAACTTTTAAGCCAAACTTAAAATTTAAAAGGAGGCAGCTCCAACTTAGTTTAACATGCTTCAGCCTACTATATATATAATAGTTTCAAACATCATTATCAAACTACTTATTTTTTATATCCCATCATATACATGTATATAATAGCTCCATACTAATAACATCAATATTGTTATTAACAATATGACCCCTGTCTACAATTTAAGATTTCTTTCAATTCTATTTTTCCCTTAGAATATATCCCACTAGGAAAGTACAGTCAAATTATTTGTTTTGAAGTTATTGAACTAATTCTTCTCTATAAATTAAGCCATCTCCTTGACATACTTGGTATATTTCACTTTTTATGGACTTATATTGTCTCACCTTGATTTAGTTTTGTTTTATAAATATAGAAGTCATTTATGTGGTTTCTAAAGTCAAAAGCTATAAAACAAATTATATTCAGAGATGTTTAGCATCTAATCCTGTTCCAAGTTGCTTCTTCCTTCCCCCCAAAGTAATCATGTTTCATTAGGATTCAATGCACTATTCCATTTTTATAAAATTACAACAAAATGTAGAATGCAAGACACTCTAATTTGCACTTTGCTTTTTTTGCATTTAATAATTCTCCGTGGAATTAACTTCATAGTGGTTCATAGAGATCTTATTCCTTTCTACAGTTTCATAATTCTCCATTGTCTGAATTTACCCAGGTGTAAATTGAAGACAGTGCCAACAGATTTGGAAATAAATAGAAGGATAGAATTGTCATTTATTGTAATAGAGAAGATTACAAAAGGAACCAGTTTGGGAGGAATATTAGGAGTTTAGCTGTGGCCATATATTGCTTGAGATGCTTATTAGATACCCAAGGGGATTTATAAGTAAAAGTCATATATACTGTTCTAGAATTCAAGGGCAAGTCCAGACTGGACATATAATTTGGAAGTTAGCCAAGCAGGGAGTATGGTAGAGCAGATGAGGAGTAACTATTATAGGCTGGTCAGTTCTTCCCTTTTGTCACAAACTCCTAAAGTTAGGGGAGTGTGGGAGCCTGTATTTACTCCCTGGACTCCTATTTCAGGGATTTCTGTGGTGAACAGGGAGGTCACCATTGTCTCAAAGAACAAAAAAAGGAAGAAGCCAGATGAAAATGTAAAACTGTTTTCATAAACTTATGTCCGGCTACCAGGACTCTGCCTCAGGCTATAGCCAATCCATGCCCTTCCTGCCACCCCCGCCACCCACTTTCCAGTACACTGCTTCCATCTCCCAGGGTTTGTTTGTTTGTTGTTATTTTTTTCTATTACTGTAATTAATTAATTTTGGTACTCTTTGGTAATTAATTTTGGTAGTCTTTTTTGGACTGGCCATCGGAACTGTTCATGTAATTCATAGAGGGAATCCATGTTTCCCTCTATGAGATTTTCCTTGTTGATTCTGGGGAAGGGAGTCAGCAACCTATTGTAGGAACCAGAAATTCTATTGGATTTTTAAAATTAAATAAAGAAAAGGGCTATTTATTTTTTAAGAGAAAAAATATGGGGAAACTGATTTATCATCTCTTTCAAACATCCTAAGAAGATTGAACCTGATTAGACTTGAGTTCAGGAAAACAGGGATTCAACAAAGCTGGGAACTGCATCCTGAGTGAGAAAATAAATGATTGAATACTTTCCAGGAAAAAAGTATTCGATGTGAAGAAATGGTATAATCTAACACCTCTCTGAAATTCTATCTTGGGTAAACATGTATGGTGTTTCCTCAGGAGCCACATTTCCCTAGCCAACACTAAGCAAGGGAAAATGTATCAAGTGTATCACCAACTATTTCTCGTTAATCTTGAAACTTCACCAGGATTATGTAGAGAAAATACTTCAATATTGTAAAGTCAAGTTTATGCTTTCAAGTTAAACTTACAATTAACATTAAATGTGATGAGCATCAAAACAAATGGGAGAGGTAGATGATAAAATTAAGCTAGATGACATAATTTGAGGTTAATAAAATTTAAAGTTATCTGAAGAGTTTTTCAATGGACATTAATATCTATATTTTTATATAGTTTCTCTTCATCAACTCTATGTCCTCAGGATATTTTGTTTTCTATCTTCTGGTGTCTTATTTACAAATGCTCACAAGAAATATATACTTATTTTCTACCAGTACAAATGAATAAGGAGTCAAAAATGAAAATTCTCCTAGAATAGCACTACTTTCCCTTCTTGGTGGTGGAAAGACAATATCCCAGAGGTAATCACCTTTTAATCAGACTTTTAAAAATACAAGTTAACATTTTTACATATACATACACAAGGTCTGACAATTAAGTTTGTGAACTCATCTTAAGAAAAGTGCTACATACCTCATTGCTAAATATCACAGCAGTCACCTTTGAAGTACTCCCTTTGGGAAGCCATGCACCAACACCAGAGCCTAGTCTATCCTTGTAAGCAATTTTGGTACTCTTTTTTGGAATGGCCATCCAAGCTGTTATCTTATTGCCCTTGATGTCCTGAATGTCATCAAAATGTTTTTCTTTCAATATTTCCTTCTTCTTTGGGTAAAGAAAAAAAATCACTGGGGGGGCAGATCAGAGTTAGTAGGGAGGGTGTTCCAGCTAAAAACTTCCTCACAGACAGTGCCATGTAAGCTGGTGCATTGTCATGATGTAAGAGCCGTGAGTTGTTGGTCAAGATTTTCAGTTAATATTTTCCTGTTTCTCGATTGATGTTTACTTGGTCTGCTATACTTCTCACAGTGACAATTTTGACACACAATTTGATGACTTTTTGCAATGTTTTTATCAGTTATCCTTCTCACTGGCTGCCCTAACCTCTCTTCTTCAGTGATGCTTTCTCTCCTCTCAGAAAATCGTTTAACACATTTGTGCACTACTGTTTTCTTCATGGCATTATTGCCATAAACTTGATCTAACATGTCCCTGATTTCACTTCCACTCTTGCCAAATTTAACAAGAAATTGATGAATGTTTGTTTATTGCTCTAATTTAAGTTCCAACATTCTTGTTACGGCACATAAAAACATGCAAACACAATAATGAACTCCACTCAGCAAGACACCATCACGCATCTATACAAACACAGCTGTGAGACCCTGATGTACCTAGGTTATCAGTGCTTACCAAGTTGTATGTACAGTGCTGCCGATGTAAGTGCATCGTGACAAGTTCATGAACTTAATTATCAGAACTTACGTGGAATTGTTTATATAGTTATATATTTCTGAAACTTATGATGAGTATGTTCCTATATCTGCTCATTTAGATCTATGTCATTATTTTAAATAGCTGAAATTCATTCCATATAAATATTAATAAATTATATTTTATTACATTCAAAAGTACACACAAAAAGATAAAATTGAAATGACCCATACTTTATTTATTCATTTTAAAATTCAAACATTATATCCAGTGTTAGGGTGGAAACACATATAATGGTCTGAGAAATAATTCTCAACGTAAAGATTAGGATAGAAATGAAGTAAAATATTTATTTTACTTAGAGAGTAAAAGAGATTGATTGAGGAAAGGTCTTAGTATACAAAATAAATAAAGAAGAAAAAAAGACAGTGCTGGTAGAGAGGGTAAGGAGTTTTTATGGTGATAAAGAGAAAAAAAATGTAGAAATGTAGTGATTGCTGCCAGCTGATAGCAAAATCAGCTGTGAAGTGGCTGAGCCTATTTTTCTTTTTTTCTTCTTCTCCATGAGGTTGACTTATCAGTCTCCTTGGAATCTGGTCTGGCAGTAAGAGAATCCTTGCTCTTTCAATCTCCTCAGTTCTTTTCAAGTGCTGGAGAATAAACTCTCAAATAAAACAATTAAAGCCATAGGAGAAGTTATGTTTTGTGATCTTTCTCTTCATAGGGGCAATTGTGTCCTGTGACTTTTTCTCTTTTTTTTTTATTAATTTGTTTTTCTGTTAGATAGTTTATTAGCAAGGCTATCCTTTCATCCAGCCTTTTTTTTTTTCTGAGACAGAGTTTTTCTTTGTCTCCTCTAAAGAGTGTCATGGTATCATAGCTCATAGCAACCTTAATCTTGGGCTCAGGTGATCCTCTTGCCTCAGCCTCCCAAGTACCTAGGTGCCAGCCACAACACCTGGCTATTTTTAGAGACAGGGTCTCAGTCTTTCTCAGGCTGGTCTCAAACTCCTGAGCTCAAGCAACCTATCTGCCTCAGCCTCCCAGAGTGGCTAGGATTATAGGCGTGAGCTGCCAACCTTTGTTTAATTAAAAAATTAAAAAATTACAAAAAATACTCTGAATAAGTAGTACCTGGTCGTTGATACCAGTTACATTTCTTCTTTCCTATGTTGTGAGTTTGTATTTTTTTGTGTGTTCACTGAGAGAGAACAAATCTGTAGCTCTGTAAGACTAAAGTATGAAAAGGAATATATCTGTAACAGAAGAAAATAAAGTCTTGCATGCCTGATCTTTAAGACTGGGAAAAATATATTCAACAATTTCTCAAATTAAAAAATAGTGATGCAAGATTAAATTAAGGTTAAAAAAAAGAATTTGAAAGAGATTTTATAGGGTAGACAGGAAACCATCATGGAAAAATTCTTTCTCTAAGGTATTTACTCTTATTTAAGATTGGCCTAATAAAGAAGAAAGGAGCTCTTAAAATGAGAACAGAAACTTCAGATCTTTTGGGCCAACATAAAAAGGGAACCAGGGAGAGAGTTCTGTGATGGGATAGATGAAAGTATCCCCAGGTACAATCTCTTCCCTAAAAATAGGCATTCTTGGTTGTTAAGCCTCTATTAGTGGAAATGGAAATGTTTTCAGTTTTTAGAGTGCATATCTAAGATCTTTAAAGACCTAAAGCTGACATAGTGAGTGAAAATATCTCTGAGAGGAAGAAGGAATTAATGTCATAAAGAGCCATCTATCCAGGCTTGACTGCTGAATGAAAAAATTAGCCTCAAAGGAAAACCTCTTGCAATAAAATGACAAAACTTTACATACTTAAAGTATGTAAAAGGCAAAAGGAAAGGGGAAAAAATAATTCTCAACAGAATGGAGAAAATAACCTCAAGCAAAATTGCCTAAGAACCCTGCCTCAGCACTGCAGGCATTTTTGGGGGATTCAGCCTTTTTCCTTCTGGCTGCAGAAGTTAGCATTGCCACTCCAGAGTGGCAGTCACAAAGGCCTAAGGACAGTGCCTACTGGTCTTGCCCTGAGCTCTACGGAGCTGATAATGTCCCAGCAGAGAAGAAATGACTGAGGATTATGGAAGCAATTGCTGCTTGGCGGGGATTAGATTTGTAGACCTCCTTTCTAACATTGAGAGTCACTGTTATTATTGAGATCCAATGTTATTAAAAGAAACGACCCCCCCCCCACACACACACATACACACACACATTCCCCTTCAGCAGGGCTGACACTGGACGAGCTGGGGGTGAGGTGGGGCAGCTGTGTAGGGGTAGAGAGACTGGGGAAGTATTTCTAACAGGGCCTCAACAGAAGCAATTCAATTGAAATTCTATTGTATATTGATGGGCTGGCAGATGGAGGGAAGGAGAGAACCTGGAGCCAGCAGGGGTACCCCACATGGCATTGCAGCTCTAGGTACTGGAGAGGACTTAGACAATTTCAAGAAAGATACCCCAGAGCAGGCATCCTCAAACTACGGCCTGCGGGCCACATGCAACCCTCCTAGGACATTTATCCGGCCCGCTGGATGTTTTTGTCGCTGCTACCTGTCCTGCTTAGCAGCTGACTTGTCCTGGGGCCTGCAGTTTGGCCGTCCAGCGGTCTGAGGGACAGTGAACTGGCCCCCTGTTTAAAAAGTCTGAGGACCCTTGCCCTAAAGCATGGCATGACCTGAGGTATCAGGCCCAGAATTAGGATCTCCCTTTCACCTGATGCAAGGTGTGTACTACCCTTCTGTCTGAAATTGTCAGACAGAAAGAGAAGGCATGAAATTAAACTTAGTAGGTGAACAATGTTGCAGGCAAAGAACATTTTGTTTAATATTAAATCAGGTTTTTGGTTTTTATTCCATTTTAAAGTAAATGTTTGCCTAATTTTCACTTTCGCTTATTTATTTAAATTAAAACTTAAGAATATGGAATTTTTGTGTAACTGGAACTGGGAGAGATAATAGATAACCAATAAGATTAGTCATGATGTTCTGGTAGGTAGGTTGAAAATTAAGGCTCGGTGCCTGTGGCTCAAGTGGCTAAGGCACCAGCCACATACACCCAAGGTGGTGGGTTCAAATCCAGCCTGGGCCCACCAAACAACAATGACAGCTGCAACCAGAAAATAGCCGGGCATTGTGGCAGGTGCCTGTGGTCACAGCTCGGGAGGCTCGCTTGAGCCCAGGAGTTGGAGGTTGCTGTGAGCTGTGATGCCACTGTACTCTACCCAGGGGGACAGCTTGAGGTGCCTATCTCAAAAAAAAGAAAATTAAATTGTTATTCTATTTGGAAAGAATTACATAATAGAAAGTTAAAGGGAAACACAATTCTTCAACGTCTAATATTTCTAGCTCTAATTTCTTTTTTTAAAAAATGAAATCATAGCTGTATACATTAATGCATTTGTGGGGTACAATGTGCTGGTTTTATATACAATTTGGAATCTTACATCAAACTAGTTAACATACCCTTCACCTCACTTTCCTAATTATTGTGTTAAGACATTTATACTCCACACTTAACAGATTTGGCATGTATCCTTGCAAAATGCACCATAGGTATGGTTCCACCGATTGCCTAGCTCTAATTTCAAGGTGAAAGAGAAAAGATGCACACAGATTTTCTCAGTAAGAAAACTCAGTCATAAGTATTTAGGACTGGGGAAAAAAAGAAATTTGTGATCTTAAAGAACAAGTTAGTGAAACTACCCTTACAAAGTGATATCAGGGTAAAAGGTGAGAACTACAGGGCCCCCAAATCCTGTAAAGATACACGCTTAGCTAAAATGATAATAATCAGCCCCCTATTTGCTTCCAGCTGGTGGTTATAAAGATTCTTAACTTTATTCACATAGCTGGTACTTGTAAAGATTCTTAACTTTTCTCCACAGATGGAACACCTTTTGGAACCCTGAAAGTAGCTTCCAGGGTCCACATTTTAGGGGATTGGAGAACCCACCCAGACCAGGGGCCCATACCAAGAAACCAATTCAACTCACTCAATCAAACTCAATCACACCCCCAGGAACTGAAAGCAAAACAAGATGATTTCCAGCCCCTAGAATTTTGTACCAAACTTAGCCAATTAGCACACCTAATTACCTAATCTCCTGCCTGTCAAACTATCCTTAAAAACCCAGGCTCCTCAATTCTTTGGGAAGTGGAGTTGAGAAATTCCTCTCATCTCCCAGCTTAGTGCTACGGGAAAGACTCCGCTGTAAATCCTACTGTCTCTGGGCACTGGCTTCCTTTTGGGCAGTGGGCAGATGAACCTGGCTGAGTGGCAACATTAGCATAATTATGAAAGTCCTCTATCCAGAAATCTACTTGTCATGAAGCCTCCATTAGTTACAAAGAAAGTATCTTCATGTGAATAAGATCTCTGGTATAAGACAGCAGAGTTTCCTGACTTTAAGGCCATGGCATACAAAGAAGTATAAAAATAAATGTTTTTCATAGAAATAAGAAAATACCTTCATGTAATTATCTCCTGAACTCTCCCATCCCCAGCCTAGAAAACAGCTTCACATACAGCTTTCTATGACTCTTACTTAAAAGCCTTTACACTATCGACGAGTCAAAAAGAAAAAAATCTGAGGTCTTTAACTCCAAAGTAAAAGAAAGTGTCAATGGAAAAGAAGTGATACACTGTAAAATAACTTAAAGAGATTTCTTCTGAGGCAAATTTAAGGACCATGGCCCGGAACTGTACCCAAGAAGCCTTGAGCAAGTGAACTGGCTGCGGTGGGGGTTGTAGTTTGGTTTTATACATTTCAGGGAGATAACAATTACAGGTAAAGTAATAAATCAATACGTGGAAGGCATACATTGGCAGGACATCTCAAAGTGGAGGGTGAGTGTGGGGTTACAGGTTATAGGTGGGTTTAAAGATCCTTTAGTTGAGGATTGGTTAAAATATTTAGGCTTTGTCTCAAAGACCAGGAGTCAGCAGAAAGGAATGCCTAAGTTAAGGATCTGTTATACAAAGACAAACCACCACCTTGTACCCAGACTCAAGCAGTTTGTTAGGTATATTGAGGGCCTGTAGGTTTGTCTTGTATAGCCTTAGGCCTGTTACTGAGTTACAATAACTTCTCTCTGAGAAGGGAGAGGCAGTGATGAAGCACTTCTAATCTTTCTCAAGGCTAACAACTCAGTTTTAGGGTCTCCTGTTGGCCAAGAGGGCGGTCCAGTCAGCCAGTCAGTGGAGTGCAGAAGCTTTAAGGTTTTTATTTATTTATTTTTAAGGTAGAGTCTCATTTTGTTGCCCTCAGTAGAGCGCTGTGGTATCATAGCTTACAGCAACCTCAAACTCTTGGGCTCAAGCAATCCTCTTGTCTCAGCCTTCTGAGTAGCTCGGACTACAGGTGCCTGCCCCAATGCCTGCTTGTTTTTTTTTTTTTTTTTATTAGAGATAAGGGTCTTGCTCTTGCTCGTTTAGAACCTGTGAGCTCAAACAATCCACCTGCCTTGGCCTCTCAGAGGGCTAGGATTACAGGCATGAGCCACTAAGGTGCCTAGCCTTAAGGTTTTATTTTAACTCACAGAAGAATGAAAAAAAAAGTCTATATTTACAGGAAATATGAAAATATTTTTTAAAATGCAATATGATCTCTTTAAGAAGTCCTTCTTGATTTTATTTTTAGGCTCTTCCAAAATTAATGCAAGGGCACTTTCTCAGCTAGATTATGCTTTGATTCTTTTGACCTTCAGATAGAAATTTCTTCTCTTCTCTTCTCTTCTCTTCTCTTCTCTTCTCTTTTCTCTCTCTCTCTCTTTTTTTCTTTCTTTTTTTGAGACAGAGTCTCACTCTGTCATCCTGGCTAGAATGCCACAGTGTCATAGCTCACAGCAACCTCAGAATCTTGAGCTTGAGAAAGCCTCTTGCATCAGCCTCCTGAGGAGCTGGAACAATAGGCGTGTGCTACTACACCCAGCTACTTTTTCTATTTTTAGTATAGAAGGGAGCGCACTTTTTCTCAGGCTAGGCTAGAACTCCTGAGCCCAAGGAATCCACCTGCCTCGGCCTCTGGGAGTGCTAGAATTACAGGTTTGATCCACCTGGGCCTGCCTGAGATAGAAATTTCAGATGCTAGGCTGGCGCCTATGGCTCAAATGCATAGGGTGCTGGCCCCATATGCCAGAGGTGGTGGATTTAAACCCAGCTCTGGCCAAAAACTGCAAAAAAAAAAAAAAAAAAAAAAAAAAAAAGATGGAAAGAAATTTCAGATGCCAAGGGACAGAGGCCATTAGAGGATTTCCTGCCACCTTTATTCCTAACTACACAGTGCCAAGGAGCTTTGTGGCTCCGGTCCTCTGCCTGAAGATGCCCTCCTTGAAGCTGCCAGGAGCCTACATGTGTTGTCTTTTTTCCTTCAGGACATAGTTGAGAGACAAGTTGCCTGCTCCCCTGAGATTGTCTGCAGGCACAACCTGGTGACTATTTCTAGGATTCTTTTTGATCCCATGGATAACTTTGCTCAGAGCAGATCCTGTGAAGTTGTAAGGATCTCCCATCATGTCTTCATTTGAGTCACTGAGGGACAAATTTATGCAGCCTGGCTATTGGGAAAAGGTTTATGAATCCTGCAGTACCTTATTTAGGAACAATAATTAGTTATGGTTTATTAATCCCATGTACTTCTTATGAGAAGAAAGAATCGCTATAGAGCAGGATTAGGGTCCCTCTGTGATCCCACATAGGGGTAGTTGCAAACACTTCCATAATAGGTGTTAAAAGCCTGACCATGGAAGAAAAAGTAGCTTTGGGGAGAATCTAAGACAGGCAAGAAATAGCGAAAAATAATACACTGGGAAAATCTATAGAAGAGAACGAAACTTCATGTCTATTAAGCAGAGATACACAAAAGAAACATTTGTGATTACTGCAAGTTTAGGGGCCCAGTAAATTAATACTCATACTCTCCCCTGTATAGCTCTGTTTGAACCAGTAAGACTGAAGAGATGGATAGATGGAGATAAAATATCAGCTTTGGGGAAGGGAAAGCTAGGCTGAAATGACATGGCTTTGATCAGTAGCAAAAAGGGCTGGCTAATTCTTTCATTGAATTAGAGAGGTGTACCTTGTAGGCCCAGCTGGGCAAATGTAGGCCCTTTAACACATTAACTACCATGTGAGTTGTATTTAACTCATGTTAGTTTTGAGCCCTGGCCTCATGAAGCTGTGAAACCTCTGCTCATGGTTTTTGCTGTCAATCAGCTTGTCTCCCTCACCTCCTGTCGCTCTACTCCAGCCAGCCTGTCCAAGCACAAGTGCTGGACTGTGTTCTCCAATTGCCATAACTTCCAATTGCACGTTCTCCTTGAATGTTTGCCTGGTGGCTCTTTGAACTCAATCCATGCCACAGTAGGTGAGGGATGTGACATTTTTGCATAAAATCGAGGGGTAGATTCAGAGGTTCTCATCCAGGACCATCCAATTAACTCAGAAAAAAGAAAGAAAATGAGATAATTTGTGTTAGGAAATACCTTTAAACAAAATCTCATCTCTACACAATTCACCTTTGGTCATTAAGGCTGGAGCTTGGGAAGAAAAAGTAATTACTTGGTGAAAGAATGAAATTCAAAGATCTTGAAGACTAAAGTATACAAGGAGAATATTTATGGTAAGAACGGAAAAAAATGAAAAAGAAATCACTGAGATTTTATGCCATGGATAAGTACAAAGTAGCTTTTCATTTGTAGTTTCTTGCAAAATTTCCCGGAGCCTTCAGTTCTTTAAGGACAAGCTCTTAGAAGGAAATATAAATAAATGGAAATGAAGGAATGAAAACATTTGTGGGTTCAAAGGCAGGGTAGATTTATCTGTCTTGAGACTCTCCATAGTTTGTGGCTGCATTGTGTCCTTTTGGCTCTGCCATTGTCATTATTCCTCTCAAATATCGTCCTAGAGACGAATTAAGCCTCACATCAACTACTGTGTCATGTCAAACCCCAGGCTGACAAATTGAGATTGCTGCCAAACCCTGAAAGCTTCCAGAAGTTAACGGTGGTCAAGTTTTATTAGCTTATCTTGGAGTCAATATTACAATGAAAAGTACTTGAGAAATAATAATTTGGGTTTTTTTGTTTTTTGTTTTTGAGACAGAATCTCACTATGTCGCCCCCGGTAGAGTGCTGTGGCATCACTGCTCACAGCAACTTCAAACTCTTGGGCTTAAGCAATTCTCTGTCTCAGACTCCCAAGTAGCTGGGACTACAGGTGCCTGCCACAATGCCTGGCTATTTTTTTGTTGTTGTGGTCGTCATTGTTGTTTTAGCAGCCCCGGGCTGGGTTCAAACCAACCAGCCTCAGTGTATGTGGCTGGTGTTGTAATCACTGTACTGTGGATGCCAAGCTAAGAAATACTTCTTAAGTCATTCATAAAACATTATAACAAGTGCTCCAAATAAGAAAAGCTGGAGGCTCAGCACCTGTGGCTCAAGTGGCTAAGGCACCAGCCACATACACCTAAGGTGGCGGGTTTGAATCCAGCCTGGGCCCACCAAACAACAATGATGGCTGCAACGAAAAAATAGCCAGGCGTTGTGGCGGGTACCTGTAGTCCCAGTTACTTGGGAGGTGGAGGCAGG
>NW_003852519.1:1704275-1706962 GCF_000181295.1 Otolemur garnettii
CTTAGGTGTATGTGGCTGGTGCCTTAGCCGCTTGAGCCACAGGCGCCGAGCCTATGTCTAATATCTTAATTGATGGCAGCTTACCTTCTCTTTGTGATAGCTCAATACAGATGAAAGGTGTTTATTTCCATATATTATATGTCACCTAGAGCAATGGTTCCATGTAGCCCTGGCATCACTCCAGGCAGGAGAGAGCCAGGAAGCCTCATTGTCAATAAGATTTGGTACATCTCCAGATGAGAGCCAGCTGAGGCTGCAGGGAGACCTGCTGCGGGAGCGGCAGAGATGTGTCAGGCGGGGCATGGGTGACTGTCTCATTTGTGGTCAGGCTCACAGGAGGAGAACTAGGCAGAAGTTCTGTAAGGCTTAATAGTTTGTATAATAAGAAAAGTGTCGGATATCGTGGCTCATGCCTGTCATCCTAGCACTCTAGAAGGCTAAGGCGGATTTGCATGAGGTCAGGACTTCAAGACCCGTCTGAGCAAAGCGAGACCCGTCTCTAAAAATTAGAAAAGGTAGCTGGTGTTATGGCAGGCACCTGTAGTCCCAGCTATTTGGGAGGCTGAGATAAGAGGATCACTTGAACCCAAGAGTTTGAGGTTGCTGTGAGCTATGACGCCATAGCACTCAACCCTGGGGTGTCTCAATAGAGAGGAAGGAAGGGAAGGAGGGAGGGAGGGAGAAAGGAAGGAAGGAAGGAAGGAAGGAAGGAAGGGAGGGAAGGAGGGAGGAGGGAGGGAAGGAAGGAAGGAAGGAAGGAAGGAAGGAAGGAAGGAAGGAAGGAAGGATTATCCATATTTTCTTTCTTGCCAGAAAAGCAAAGCAGGCCAAAAGCCAAAATTTGTGCACACATTTCGTCTGAGAGACAGAGCAGGAATAACTTAGTCTACTGTGACCTCTGTTTGTAATTGGTCTTCCTTTTTCCATTTCTGTTTTCCTCTACTTTATTTGCTGCGTAGCAGCTCATCGATTCATAATACTTTTTCTTTTTCTTTTTTTAAAGTTGAGATTAATATGAGGCTACAAATGTTTAGGTTACATTGTTTTTACCTCTAAGGTAAAGTTCAAGTTGTCGTTGAGCCCTTAACTCAGGGGTGTGCTGTATACCCTTAAACTGTGCACATTAGGTGAGAACTTGCCAACTCTCTCCTCCCCTCTATCTCTTCCCTCCTCCCCTGGAAATTAATATTTCCAGCTTTTCTTATTTGGAGCACTGGTGTTTTCTTTCATGTGGGTGTGTAGTTTTTCATATATTAGTTTCATATAGTATTGAGTACATTGGATCCTTGCTTTTCCATTTTTATGCTACTTTACTAAGAAAAATGTGTTCTAGTTCCATCCAGGTAAATACAAAAGATGTAACATCTCCATCCTTTTTATGGCTGAGCAGTACTCCATGGTATACATATACCATTGTTAATGGTATATGGTTTGTTAATCCATTCATGAGTTGATGGGCACTTGGGTTGATTTCACATCTTGGTAATTATGAATTGAGCTGAATAAACGTCTAGTGCAAATCTCCTTGTGGTAAAATGTTTTTTTTTCCTGGGTAGATACCTAGCATTGGGATTGTGGGATCAAATGGAAGGTCTACTTTTAGTTCCTTGAGAATTTTCCATACTTCTTTCCAGAGAGGCTGTATTAATTTGCAGTCCCACCAGCCATGCAAAAGGGCCCCCTTCTCTTCACATTCATGCCAGGATCTGCAGTTTTGGGATTTTGTGATGTGAGCAATTCCCACTGGGGTTAGGTGATATCTCAGAGTGGTTTTGATTTGCATTTCTCTGAAGATTAGGGATGATGAGCATTTTTTCATGTATTTGTTGGCCATTTGTCTGTCTTCTTCAGAGAAGTTTCTGTTCAAGTCTCTTGCCCACTTATAAATGGGATTGTTTGCTCTTTTCTTGTTGATTAATTTGTTGTCTGTACATTCTTGTTATCAATCTTTTGTCAGATTTATAGCATGCACATATCTTCTCCCATTCCAAAGACTGTTTGCTTTAGTTGTGGTACCCTTAGCTGTGTGGAAGCTTTTTTGGCTTGATCATGTCCCATTTATTTGTTATCAATGTTACTGCAATTGTCAAGGGGTCTTCTTCATAAAATCTTTTCCAAGGCCAGTTTTGTCAAGAGATTTTCCTACACTTTATTCAAGGATTTTTATCATTTTGTGTTTTAAATTTAAATTTTTTATCTAGCAAGAGTTTATTTTTGTCAGTGGTGAGAGGTGCAGATCTAATTTCAGCCTCCTCCATGTGGCTAACCTGTTCTCCCAGCACCATTTACTAAACAGAACTTTTTTTTTCTTCAGCGTACATATCACTTTTTCCTAAGTAAAGTCCTTCAATGTGAAGGCCTTCATAGTCCCTGAACAATCAGGCTCTCATCTGCCTCTTGCTTCTTACCACTCACTCTTTGCAACTATTCTTAGATATACTTGTGACTTGGCCTTTGCATGTCCTGTGCTTCATACTTTACGTCACCAACTTCTACCCATTCTTCAGGACTCAGCTTAAGTATCACTTTCTCCGAGAACCATTTCTTCCCTCCTTAAACTAATCTTCATTCTTCCTGTAATTCTTTCTCACGTTACTAGGTTCTTTCCCCTCATAGTGCTTGCTGCAGTTTGTAATGATGTATTTATTGGCTCGGCGCCTGTGGCTCAAGCGGCTAAGGCGCCAGCC
>NW_003852519.1:1707178-1757617 GCF_000181295.1 Otolemur garnettii
AAAAAAAAAAAAAAAAAAAAAAGATGTATTTATTTATTTATTGCTCACTTAATGTTGGTCTTCTCCTCTAGAGTGCAAGGTCATTGAAGGCAAGGACTTGCTGGCTTTGTTTATTATTTTTATTTATTGAATTATTTTAGAGACACACTCTCACTATGTTGCCCAGGTTGGTCTCCAACTCCTGGGCTCAAGCAATCTTCCCACTTCAGCCTTCCCAAGGCACGAGTCACTATGCCCAGCCTTTATTTATTATTTTATATCTAGTTCTGCAGAAGGAATTGTCTGGGAATGGCCCTAGGAGAAGGCTATAACCAGTGGACTTCCAGAGCAGGATGCTTGATACCAAGAGACTACATTTCCTATTCTGTGCTGCAAGTCTTTATGGAGACACAGAGGCGAGATGGCCAGAAGTGATTATTACAAATGCCAAGTCCACTTAATTGGAGGGATGGAGAGAGGTGACAGGTGGGAGGCATATGTGTAGCATGTGCCCACTGCTAAAGGGCTTACAGTCAGCGGGTTTCCTGAAGTCCTGCAGGAGTAGTACTATGAAGAGGAGGGGTGAAAGACTTGGAGGAAATTTGGATTATAGGACTCAAGAAATATGAGCTTAAAAGTAAGTTTTATTAACTATAAAGTCCCTGCCTTTTTTTTTTTTTTTGGTTGCAGCTGTCATTGTTGTTTGGCGGGTCCAGGCTGGGGATTCGAACCCGCCACCTTAGGTGTATGTGGCTGGTGCCCTAGCCAGTTGAGCTATAGGCGCCGAGCCAAAGTCCCTGCCTTTTTTTTTTTGCTTTTTTTCTAAATGAATTTCATTATTTTTTCATAATATAATAGCTGTTCATTCTTGAATTCACATTTATCCAATAAATATCTAGGGCATATGCTATGCATTGTGTAGGGTTAAAAAGATATTTCTCTTTCATTCTTTAAGAACTCAATATTTAATATAGGAATTTTACTATAGTAGACATATGTTTAAATTTAATATGGTAGACACATATTTGTATTATAACACTCAGCTGCCTATGATGAATACTCTATGGTAGGCAGAAAAATGAAGTGTTCTGTTATTTCAGTTATATAATCAGTGGTACCCTGATGGACTGACTTTCAGAGCATTATTAGGACTTATCCAGTAAGCTAGATGTTTAGAACTAAAAAGACTCAACCAAGAGTATATAGGCAGTCCCAGGTTATGAAGGAGATAGGTCAGTAGGTTTGTTCTTAAGTTGAATTTGTTGTTACAGGCTACCTGTAATAGCCTGTACCTATTCCAACTTACAGGCATTTGTATGTAAGTTGGAGCCTATTACAGGCTAATACTTGTACTTGAAATAGCCTTCATTTGCAAGTGCAAGTTTTTCATCAGATTTTTGAACTCGAGTACTGTCTGTAACTTAAATATAAAAAACCTGCCCTGCATAGGTGCTGGATCAATCAGAACATGTCTGACTAATCAGCTAGGACTCCCAGCCAATTAGAACAAATGTTGGCCAAATATCAGCAAATATCAAAAGGAGGGGACTTTATAATTAATAGTCCAAACACCCTCATGAATTGAGTGCTGCCTAAAAGGAGTTTATAGTTTGTCTGCAATGCTACGGTGAGGCAGGAGTCACAAATAGCTTTGAGTTTTCAAGCTGGATCAAACTGATAGGCAGTGGCTCCCTGGATACCAGGTGGCTGTTTCCAGGCTCACTGGGGAGAAGTGTGGTGGTTGACATGAGCTGTGGATGAAGACAGGACAAATTATACCACACGATGCAGTGTATTTGATGTCCTTGCTTGTGATCAAGAGACAGAAAAAAACTGCATTCACATCCTCCTTCAAGTACTTAGGAATTATATAACTCTGGGCAAATGGCTTTATCTATCCAAGCTTCCATTTCCTCACTGAAAGAATGAAGTATAGTACCTAGCTCATAGAATTGTGAGAATTAGACAAGGTATTAGTGAAGGGAGGACGTGGAGAACATTGTGTGAGAGTTCCATGGTATTGAGTGACAGCTTTCATGAAATGACCCTGCCCCTTTGGGATTGAGACAAGACTCCAGCCTCACACCAAAGCTAAAGGCAGCAAAGGGCAGGGAAGAAGGGAAGAGGAGAAGGCCGACAGGTAGAACAGCTCCAAGAGGGTCCTAGTGAAGGGAACCACACAGTGTTGGGGCCAGGAGCAGAGACCTGGGGGGAGAAACACATCTAGCAGAGATTTTTCTTTGGGGTGTGTGTGAAATGCTATGTATGCCTTGACCCCTCTTTCCGACTCCTAGAATTATCAGGAAAACTACCCAAGTCACAGTGTGCTTGGTTCATTGTATCTTTTTTGGAAGGTCGAGAAGGGTCTGAGTTTTGGACCAAGATTGGCAAGGGGCCAAAAGGTGTCTTCTTTTGTGGATGATAAGCGCTCATGAATGATGGCTGTCACCATCCACACTGCTACCAGAGGTGTGTCAGTGACATATGGACAACTAGGATGAGGGCCAAGAGGACAGGGAGCTCAACTGGCCTGGGAAGGTCTGTCCTTAATTACACTGTTGTTCTCAAACATATGTTCCAGCCAGGGACTCATTAAGGAGAAAAGCTTTTGTTTCAGTCTCAGTGCCCAGACAGCATTTTGTACTCTATAGTGTAGAAAGTTTTGTAGGCTGGAAGCCTGTATGGGTCTGAGCTGGATGAGCTCTTGTTACTTTATCTTTCCCCAGATGACATTCTGGGAGAAGATTAACCTGTTTGTCTTCATGACAAGTCACCCCTGGTCAGCATCAAGAGGTGAATCCACCACTGGGACTTTCTGATTCAGATGCAGGATTGATTTCACAGGTTCCTAGACGTTTGCATTTGACCCCCCCAAAGTTCTTCCCTGGGCAGTTCTTTTGCTTTTCTCTGTCTCACTGGTCTTATTACTCTTTGCTACAATATTTTCTTTTTGCTTTTTAAATCCCCTATTTATTACTGCTTCCTGATCCTGTCTCTTTGAGGCCATTGTGGCAGAGGATACTGCTCTGGGTTTGAGAAGGGTCCAGCAGAGAGTTCAGACTTGTCCATGCTTTGCTGACAGGTGTCAGAATGGCTCCAGAAATATATCTGTGAAAGGAGTGAGGACCCTCCTGGCAAAGCTTTACCTTAAACACAGTAGAAAGTCCCTAAGTCAGGACAAGAAACTCAGCTCAGGAATAAAGCTTCTGTCCCTAGAGGAGAAAGGTGATTTTTTTTTTTTTTTGAGTCAGAGTCTCAGTTGCCCTGGGGTTGAGTCATAGCTCACAACAACTTCCATCTCTTGAGCTTAAGTGATTCCCTTGCCTCAGCCTCTGGAGTAGCTGGGAGTGGCGGTCACAAAGCCCAGCTAGTTTTTCCATTTTCAGTAGAGATGGGGTCTCACTTTGCTCAGGCAGGTCTCAGAACTCCTGAGCTCAGGCGATTGACCCACTTCAGTCTCTCAAGAAATGCAGTTCTAAGTAGAGCCATGCCTGACCCCTCTTACCACCAAGAATGCAGATCTGTAATTTAGAAAGGCATGGGATGACTAGCATAGGAGAGATCAGCCAGATGCTCCCCAAATTCATTTCCTTTTCTTCCTGGGCTCATATCTTCTCAGCATGATGAATATGAGCAAAACTCATGTGCACCAGCTCCAGGGCTGGCCCAGAAAACTTCCTGCATGATCTGGGATGCAAATGACACAGGGGAGGACTCCAAGGCCCCAAGGATGAAGAAGCCCTAGAAAAAAGGAACCTGAGTCTCTGATGTTGGGAGGAATAGAACCCCAACACAGCCCACCCACACACCCACAGCTACTGGGGCAGCAGAAATGAACTCACTTCATTTTGAGGTTGTTTGTTATAGCAATTACTTGCCCTGACTGACTCACTAAATAAAAATGGAAGCTCTGGCCATTTGCATTTGACCCCCCAAAGGAATAGGCAGCATAGTATTGGTAATTTTCTAATAAAATGTAGAGTAAAAAGAAGACAGAGGCAGTCTTCTTTAGTTTCTTTCTTTCTTTCTTTCTTTCTTTCTTTCTTTCTTTCTTTCTTTCTTTTTTTTTAGAGACAAAGTCTCGCTTTGTCGCCTTTGGTAGAGCACTGTGGCATCACAGCTTATAGCAGCCTCCCACTCTTGGGCTTAGGCGATTCTCTTGCCCCAGCCTCCCAAGTAGCTGGGACTATAGGTACCTGCCACAGTGCCCGGCTATTTTTTTGTTGTTGTTGCAGTTTGGCTGGGGCTGGGTTTGAACCTGCCACCCTCGGTATATGGAGCCGGTGCCCTACTCACTGAGCCACAGGCGCCACCCTCTTTTTTTTTTTTGAGACAGAGTCTCAAGCTGTCACCCTGGGTAGAGTGCCATGGCATCATAAAAATTCACAGCAACCTCCAACTCTTGGTCTCAAGCACTCCTCTTGCTTCAGTTTTTCTGTTTTTGTTTATTATTTATTTATTTATTTTTGAGACAGAGTCTTAAGCTGTTACCATGGGTAGAGTGCTGTGGCATCATAGCTCCACAGCAACCTCCAACTCAGGTTCAAGCGATCCTTTTGCCTCAATTTTTCTGTTTTTTAGTAGAGACTGGGTCTTGCTTTTGCTCATGCTGGTCTTGAACTTGTGAGCTCAAGTAATCCACCTGCCTTGGCCTCCCAGAGTGCTAGAATTACAGGCATGAGCCAATGTACCCAGCCATCTTCTTTAGTTTCTACTGCATTACATAGCTTTGACATTTAAACAACACTAAAATATGATGTAGCATTGACTATGGGAGGTATAGGAAGAAGTAGCTGGTTTTGAGAGGTGACAGAGATGGCCCTGGGGCCTGGCAGTCCACTGGTACCATGGAGGAAGGGTTGCCAGCTGCTGGTGGACACAGAGTCTTATTCCAAGAGGAGGTGTGAAACCTAGTAAGGGTATCAGGACAAGGAGAAGTGGCCCTAGTGCCCAGAAAAAGGTGAATATTAGATGATGAGATGTGATAATGAGCCTGCATAAGGCACTGAGAGATTTTGAGCAATACTTTGTGTATCACAAGGATAATATGAACCACATTTTACTGGGCGGAAGAATACTCCCATTGCAGACCAATGCAAGGAGAAGAGAAGGTGGTCTTCTGGCTTCAGCTGTGATTTCCAGAAAAACAATTTCTTCTTTTTTTTTGAGACAAGGTCTCGCTCTGTTGCCCTAGGTACAGTGCTGTAGCATCATAGATCACAGCAACCTCAAACTCCTAGGCTCAAGCGATCCTCTTGTCTTGGCCTCCTAAGTGGCAGGGGCCTGCCATAATACTTGGCTAATGTTTTTCTATTTTTGGTAGAGATTGGGGTCTTGCTGCTCTTGCTTAGGCTGGTATTGAACTCCTGAGCTTAAGCAGTCCACCCATCTTGGCTTCCCGGAGTGCTAGGATTACAGGTGTGAGCAAACTCACCCTGCCAGAAAAACAATTTCTTCACAGCAGCCATAGCTGCCAGGCAGGTTAGGGAGCGATGTCCCTGGGCATCCCTCCTCACCCACTCTTATTATAATGCTCAAGAAGAGAAGCCAAGTTCAGAAGTCAGAGAGGCCCTGGGAGTTCTCACTTCCCACAGTGACCTCCGTGGGTATTCAGGCAGCAAAGGTACTTAGTTTCTGCCAGGTAACTAGAGAGGAACTCACAGGAATTGTCTATGTAAAAAGTACGGATCCTGATGCACTTGGCAGCCACTTTGAATTTTTTTTTCTTTTAATTGAAAGAAAAGCGCATTAAATTTGAGAAACACTTTTGTAAGCTGTAGTTCCTGTATTAAAATGAAAAAGAAATTTTTCAGAAGGGGCAAGGAAGATAGAGTGAAGGCAGGCTCAGAGAGCCAGGGAGGGAGGGCCTCCTGGGCTCCCCCTGAAAATCATCTGGGCAAAGCCGGATGGTTACACAGAGATGGGAAATGCCGTAAAGAGCAAGCATGGAAATCAGAGAGGCTGGAGATGCCATTTACTGCATATGTGGACACTGATATACATTTATTTATGTGTACATACATGTGTGTGTATGCACACAGGTACTTGGGTTAACTACAGCTAGTTTTAAAAACTAGAAGCAGTTTTTAAACAAACTTTAAGTTGTACAATTTTATTTTACTTTAATCTAAAGGGATTCTCCTGGAATATACTTTTCACTAAGAAAATCAGATTTTTCTCCTCTCCTTATCCTATGTGATCTGGCTATTGTAGTCTACCTGAACCTTTTCTCAGAAACTCAAATTCCTCTTTTCTGCAACTAAAATGGATGTTTTCTACATTCTCATCTTACTTGAGGTCTGTTTTTCTGTCTTCATATGCCATGAATGTCTCCCATTTAGCTAATTTGATATCAGGCAGGGTACTATTGGCCCATTGTGACTTGTTATGCTGTTTCTCCTAGATGACCTAGAAAGATGTAAAATATGGTTTTTTTTTTTTTTTTTTGAGACAGAGTCTCATTCTCTGTTGTCCAGGGTAGGGTGCCAGGACTATAGCACCTTCAAACCGTTGGGTTCAAGCAATCCTCTTGCCTCAGCCTCCTGAGTAGCTGGATCTAACTACTACTACTACTACTACACTAAGTGTTGAGTAGCCACAACACTTGGCTAATTTTTCTATTTTTAGTAGAGACAAGGTTCTTACTCTTGCTCAGGGTGGTCTTGAACTCCTGAGCTCAAAGGATCTGCCTACTCTGCCTTCCAGAATGCTAGGATTACAGGTGGAAGCCACGGTGCCCAGACAAAAATACAGTTTTAAATCATGCCCCTAGGTGTGTGGTAAACAGTTTGTGTATTACAGAATGCTGCAAGAATTAATAAATAATCAAACCATTAAATTATTATTAAATTTATTATTTGCTACTAAGTTGAAAATTTGATATTGTTAAAACAATATTAAATTATTAAATTACTAAAACATATGAAAACTTACAAAACACTAGGTGCCAAGCACTGTTCCAGGTTCTGTGCATACACTGAATTCTTAAGACAACTCTACAGAACAGAAGTTGTTTTATCCCCATTTTGCTGAAATTGAGGCAGAAGGAGATTAAGCAACTAGGCTCTCCGTCTCAAAGCTGGGAGATAATGGAGTCAGAATTTGAACTCAGGAGGTCTGGCTTCTGCTTCCAGAGCCAGTGCTCTGTCAGAGTTAGTGACATTTTTTGTGGGAGAAAGGGAGGTGGTTGGTAGAGTCTCTCAAATTACTCCCACAGAACAATCCTATCTGCAGTTTCTCCTGGGAATGAGGTGGCCTCCTTGTAAGAGGGGGTGTTGGAGCTTTTGTTCTGATTCCAAGAAGTTGCATCACCTTTCTGATCTCAGTTTTCACTTCAGTAAAACAAGGAGAGAGGGACCAGATAGCCTCTAGGATGTGTTCCAGCTCTGAGACAATATAATATCTTTAGCCTTCTTGCACTAAAACGCTGATCTCTTGGTGCCAGTAGGGAAGAAGTAAATTAGTTCTTGTTTCCTACACCGTTCAAGCTAAAAGGCGTGGGGTAGGATGCTAAGCAGACACCTAGAAAGAACAGAAATGAGGGTAGAGCACCAACACACCTCAACCTCCAGCTAAGAAACATAAAAAGAAACACACTTACTGGGTACCCACTGTGTGCTGAGTTTTAAAAAGATCTTATAATTTAATTCTCACAGTATGCTTGTGAAGTAGCTAATATTGTCTCCAATTTAAAAAAGAAGATGAGGGCCGGGCAATGGCTCATGCCTGTAATCTTAGCCTGTAATTTTGGTTGTCTGAGCGGGGAGGATCGTTTGAGGCCAGGAGCTGGAGAATCGCATGGGCAACATTGTGCAACCCATCTCTGCAATTAAAAGAAAAAAAAAAAAAGCTGGGCTTGCTGGCATATGCTTTAAGTCCCAGCTACTTAGGAGGCTGACGGGGGAGGATCGCTTGAGCCCAGGAGCTGGAGGTTGCAGTGAGCTACGATGACGCCACTGAGCCTCAGTCTGAGCGATACAGCCAGACCCTGTTTCTAAAAAACAAAGAGAAAAAAAAGCGTAAGTTTAGACACGCCAGGTGACTTGCCCAAAGATGGGCCAGCCAGTAAGTGAGGCAGGCAGGATTCTAATCCAATCTGTCTGTTTCATAGCCCACGCGCATTTCTCAACCCGCCTCCTTAAATATCTCATTCCATTTTCGCTGCAAGCATATGCGGTAGATATTATCTCCCCTATTTGGCTGATGATGCAAGTGAGATTCGCTGGCGAAACGACTTGCTGGGGTACAGCAGGAGAAGAGACTGAGGGGACTGGCGGGAGAGGTGGATGCTTCCGCCGGACGCCCACTGCCGGCTGCCCGCCCGGGCGGGTCCCACCTTCCCGGGTCCCAGCCCCCACCCACCCCGCGCAGCGCCCGCGCCGAACTACGCTTCCCGGCAGGACGCGGGCGCGCGCACGCGCACCGGGGCCTCCACCATGGCGACCGTGCTGTCCAGGGCGCTCAAGCTCCCGGGTAAGGAGTTGCAGCCTCGCGACCACCCTGTCCCGGCTGGGCTTGGGGAGACCGGGAGGTCAGGCTTTGGGGGCGAAGCTGGTCGGGGCCGGCGGAGGTCTGGCCCCAACCCAGGCAGAGCTCCGGGAAGCCGGAGACGAGGCGGGTGCAGCCCCGGCGGGTTGGGGTCCTGGTCTCACCAGGTGGCGGGATGGGCGCCCGGCGGGGCGGGGTCGCGAGCAGAGGCTGGGAGCCTTGAGGGGAGAGACTGCTGGAGGCGCGCAGGGCAGGTGTCGCGGAGCCAGCGGGCGCTGCCACGGCGGTGAATGTCAGAGCGCAAGTCGCCTCCGTCCCTAGGCGAGGACTGGTGAGGGGAGCATCCTTCCCCGAGTGCCGCGGACAAGGTACCGCGGAGACTTTGTCCGGGCTGGACCTGGGCTGGGGCAGGGAGCGGCAGGGCGGCGAGTGACCCTCTGTGGAGCGGCCCATGGACTTAACGACAGCAGCTCACGCAGCTGGGAGGCAGGTGGAAACAGATATTTCCCTTGCTAGTTTACAGAAGAGGAAAATATGAATTATTTGACTATGTAATTGAATTGTCCAAGGTTGCACGAATAGTATTGAAGAGGCCTGACTCTGATAGTGTTAGATCCTGAGCTTTTGGTTCCACCTGGTCCGTCTGTTTGGTTGTCGAGGCTAAGCATGATAAATTATTTGGCGCCTGTAAGTTGCAAGTAATATATAGAATATTCTTTAAGGACGCTCTGGTGGTGATGACAACTTCCAGAGCTGATTCAGTACTTTGGGCAGTTCTCCAGATTTTATTTTTCCCACCTCTTAAACCTTCAGAATGAGACTGTTGGGACTGTATGTGTACCGTTAGAAATTTGCTGTTTTAGTAGAACTACTATCTATTCTGACCAAGTAAATTTTAAGTACTAAGGCCTTAGAAAAATTTATGGCTTTACCAAAATAAAGTTTAAGCATTAAGCTATAAACATTTGTTTGCCTATAACTTGTAATACAGGGAAAAGTTGCTTTCACTGGCATCATTGGAAGTGGGTAATTGGGTGGATAGCTAGCATGGGCTGCAGGGGGAGTGCAGCAGGGTCCTGGTTCTCAACAAACTTCTAGTCTACTACACTGAAACAGACCTTGTGCCTTGGATGACACTGGGTTGAGTGTGAATTTGCATTCCTTTCCCCAGACTTCATGATCTTAGTGTGTGTGTGTATGTGTTTTAAGTATGGGCCACATTGGAAGGAACACTGATAATATCTATCTTGGAATATGTATTTAACATTGGTATTAAATGGCAGAGGTGACCCTTTACTTGCAGAATTAATTAATTTTTTTGAGACAAAGTCTCACTATGTTGCCCTCGGTAGAGTGCTATGGTATCACAACTCACAGGAACCTCAAACTCTTGGGCTTAAGCAATTCTCTTGCCTCAGCCTCCTTAGTAGCTGGGACCATAGATGCAGTGCCCGGCTATTTTTTGGTTGTAGTTGTCATTTTTGTTTGGCAGGCCTGGTCTGGGTTTGAACTTGCCAGCTCCAGTGTATGTGGCTGGCTCCCTATCCTCTGAGCTACAGGCCCCCAGCCAGATTAATTTATTTTGAAGAGAGCAGCCTTGTATCCTTTGTATAAAATGATCGTCTCCCAAAGGGGTAATGAAATAGACATATTTAACTTTATTCTTTTTCTTTTTTCTTCTTTTAGAGTCCTTGTTTTATTTCAGCATAGGTCATTGTTATTGTTTGAGGTTGAGAATGCAAGAAAATCTTGCTTTAGAAACTCTTGATGGCTCAGCGCCTGTGGCTCAAGGGGCTAAAGCGCCAGCCACATACACCTAAAGTGATGGGTTCGAATCCAGCCCAGGCCTGCCAAACAACAATGATGGCTGCATCCAAAAAAATAGCCAGGCACTGTGGCGGGCACCTGTGATCCCAGCTACTTGGGAGGTGGAGGCAGGACACTCACTTGAGCCCAGGAGTTGGAGGTTGCTGTGAGTTGTGATGACACGGCACTCTACCCAGGGGGACAGCTTGAGGCTCTGTCTCAAAAAAAAAAAAAAAAAAGAAACTCTTGATCTCTTTTGTGTTCCCCTATCCTGGAGGATTCTGGTATAGTATAATAATTTGGCCTGCTGATAGGATAGGTAAAGGATTCCTGCGCCCCAGTCCTTGGACCTGTTTGGTCCTAAGCACTCAGGTATGCTTGAAACTTTTTACCCCCAGATATAGCAGGTCTATGTTCTTTTGCATGTTGTGGGTTGTTTTCTACTTTTTTTCTTGTCTCCCTCTTGCCATTTCACCCCTAAATGTAATTTTTAGCTTTTGTATTAAGTTGCTCTCATATAGCTCTTTTTGGATCCTCTGTAATTGGGGCTGTGAGACTGTTATGCTGTTTGGGCTACTGTGTCATGTTCCCTAAGATAATAATAGCCTCACTACTTTCATATGTGAGGAATAGTGTGGTGGCTAAGAGGATGAGTCAGGCTCAAGTTCAAATCCAGTCTTCACCTGATTAATTTCTCATCTGTAACAATAGTATTATTGTGGAACATTTCACTATATGACACACATTCTATTACCTATTTACCAGTTAGGGTTATTTTGAAAAGTAAAAGAGATTGGTAGGGTAAAGAGTTTTATTAATCTCTGACATGCTAATTATACCAATAAGTGTTAGCTATTTCTATCATTAACACATGATGATTTATGAATGTGATACCTGAAGGAAGCCCTGATAGTGTAGTGAGGGGATGACAGATCTCAACAAGCTTGTGATGAAAGAGTAGTTGCTGGGAATGTATTTTTTGGTCTCAAATCCTTTCACTAAGCTCAGGATGGAAAGATGTTTGGCTCATGGGCATAAAATGAGGCGAATTAGAAGCAGAAGGACAATGTGACATTCATAAAGCCTGTGGGATTACTTAGCTGGTAATTATATATATTTTAGGCCATTTTAAAGTTTGAAAGTCAAACACTGAAGCAATATCAGAGCACAATGGTTTGTTATGGTTTGTTTTTATGGTGTGTAACTTAGAGTAATTATATGCCCCTGGATAAACTAATCCATGATATGAATTGTTTACCTTAAGTTGTGGTAAAGTATATAGTGTATGCTGTAGTACAGTTTATGTTTAGTGTATTTTCCTGAGAACATTTAGGGATGGTATAATTGTATCACTTTCCTATCTGTGTTTTTCTCCATACCGTGTTGGAAATGACATTTAATCAGCAGCTTTAGTTTTCCTAAGAGTTAAAGTAATAGCTGTGGAAAGCTCATTTATTTTGATGTGTTATGAAAGGAGTGCATTCTCCCTTATTCTTTGAAAACTTTTCATTAATTAAAAATTGGGGTGGTGTCCGAAAGCAGCAGAGAAGAGAGTGAGTGCTGAGTGTCCCAAGCTTGGAAGCCTGGATTTGACGTCTAGCTTCACAGCCTCTCTATGACGTAAGGCAAGTTGGTGGACTTCTTTATACTTCACTCTCGTCTTCTTGTCTTTCTGTGAATAAATAGAAAAAAACATTGTTTAAGATTTCTCTAACCAAAACTTGCAGTCTGTAATAATTAAACTGAGCTTTGTTTTTGCACTATTTGAAGAATATATTAGTATATTTATCTATTCTCAAATGTTAGTCAAGAACTGGCTGTAACTTTGAATGATTTTAAAGAGGCACAGGTGAAAGTGTTCTTGAAGCCCTCTGATTGGAGACGCTTGGAGAAGAAACTGCAGACAGGGTGATTGATTTGAAGGGAGGTCGAGACTCGCTCTGGTCGGCGACCCAGCTTAACTTTACTGATTATCTTAAATACTTTCAAACATTCAGTAAGAATTTAACACAGATACAAAGAAGTGAAGTAACATTAGGATGTTACCATTAAGATTACAATTCAGTATGAAGGCTGAGGAACACATATACAATTGATTTTGTTTAGAGTAAAAATATAAAGCAGACTGACAGTCTGTTCTTGCCAGCCCAAACCGAAACTAGAGATTATAATGTTAATGAAGGGAGAAGACAGAGAACAGAACCCAACGCTCAAAGACAGGCATATTAGCCCCCAGCTACACCCTGGCTGATTCTCCACAATTTCTAAGAGAGTCTTTCTGCATATTTCTGCATATCTATAGGCAGGTACAGAAGCTTGATCTTCAAAGAAATCTTTCTCAGAATCAAGTCTCCTGGGGGAGCACATTGAAGCGAACTGCTATGTCTGAGCAAGGGGTGCTTATCTCTTACACACAGGATGGTGATAGCTCTGAATTTTTGCATGCTTTTGCCTTTATACTTCTAAAGTGGTTCTCAACCTTCCTAATGCTGCAATGTATTTTCATTGTTAAAAAGGGGTCGTGACCCACAGGTTGAGAACCGCTGTAGTATCGTGGCATACCACTTGTTCTTTCTCTGAGGACTTTTTAGATGTTTCTCCAGTGTCTTTTAGTGCTGTGTGTTACTCTGGAGAAGTCAGCTTAATTTCTATTCCATCTTTAGTAACTTGATTCTTTTTCCCTTGGCCTGGTTGCTCATAGAATTCTTTCTTTGTCTTTGAACTCCAGTGCCTATACTAGGATGTGTTTTGGTATTGATTTTTCCCTATCAGTTTTTCTCGGGACTGAGTGTACCCATGATTCTGCAGTGATAAGTCTTGCTTTGTCATAGGAACTTTTGCTTTGGAATCTCTTTTAAATTTTTTTTTGGTTCCATTTTCTCTTCTCGTTGATTATGTTGGCTCTGCTTTGTTCTTGATGTCTATCACTTTGTTTCTGGTCTTTTAAAAAGCTTTCTGTGAATGGCTGACACCTGTAGCTCAGCATCTAGGGTGCCAGCCACATACATGGGAGCTGGTGGGTTTGAATACAACCTGGGCCTGCCAGACAACAATGGCAACTACAACCAAAAGATAGCTGGGCCTTGTGGTAGGTACCTGTAGTCCCAGCTACTTGGGAGGCTGAGGCAAGAGAATCGCTTAAGACCAAGAGTTTGAGGTTGCTGTGAGCTGTGATGCCATGGCATGCACCAGGGGGACATAGTGAGACTCGTTTTCAAAAAAAAAAAAAAAAGCCTTCCATGAAGGCACATAGGTAAGCGGTACAAAGTTCAGAGCCAGATTGGGTTTGAATCTTTTCATATGACTTACTCACTGTTTAACTATGAGCCAGTTGCTTAAACTTCCAAGCCTCAGCTTCCTTGTTTAAAAAATGAAGATAATGTAGCCGGGCATTGTGGTGGGTTCCTGGAAGGGTGAGGCAAGAGAATCACTTGAGCCCAAGACTGAGGTTGCTGTGAGCTATGACACTACAGCACTCTACTGAGGGTGACAAAGTGAGACTCTGTCCCTCCCCCTCCCCCCCCATGAAGATAATAATGTATCTATTTCAAAGAATTAAAACAGCCTGGAAGAGCGTATAGTTTAGTGCTCAGAACTGCTAGTCTTGTTATTTCCATTTCATTTTGCTTAATCTTCATTAGTCTATCCTAACACTAGTCTCTGTGTTTTCAGCAGTGTTATGCTTTTTGCTGATTTCAGTAGGATTTCTTTTCTAAAGTTGTTGTATTATTACTCTCTTCTTGAGCCCTTATTTCAGTCTCTTGGACTCTATGGGGAAGTGTCTGTTCATTGTTGCTTCCATCTCATGGAAAAATTTATCCAGCATTTGTTCTTTAGCTGGTTTTGTTTGTTATATTTCATTGTAACTTCTCTTTTGAATGTTAGTAGAAGTTTGTAGTATCTCATGGAATGGGTAGTAATGATGTTTCCCTTCTGATCGTTACTCATATTGACGTGGGGCATTCCTTTTCCACTGGCTGTTACCAGGGGAGTGAGCTAGGGCAGTTGGAAGCTAGGTTTTAATCTAGGCCTGTTAAATCAGATTGCTTTCCCACTAGTTCTGCTCCTTCACGAATATCTCTTTCCTGGCTAGGAGGAAGCTGCTAATTTGTCACCGGGCCAATTATTTCTCTGTTTGTTGCTCCAGTTATCAATCTGAACTCCAGATTCTTTTTTGCTGCCTGCTTTGGGATAGCGGTTCTGAGCTGTTTTAAATGCAGAGTTTGCCTTCCCTTGGATAATGTCCTCAGTTCTAGGGTTCCTTTTAGAGTTCTCTTCCCATCTATCATTGTTTAATCATTTTTTGGTATTAAAATTGTCCTTTTAGAATTACTATTTGGCTTCTGTCTCCTGAGTGGGCCCAGCATATCCCCCCCCCCCCAAAAAAATAAGCTTCTTCAGAACTGATTGTACCTTCATTTGCTTTTCTGATCTGCCAGACTGACGTCTTGCTGTTATAAAGATAGCTTGCACTTTTTCTCATCTGCTCTCACCTCCCCTTTGATACTGCGTGGGGCGTGTTGGTGCTCCTCTGACCCCAGACTTTGTCTGCCCATGCAAGCAGTTATGTATTTGGCTACGTGGAACAGGGCGGTAATACAACTTGTTACAAGTGGACTCTGTAGTCAGATGCCCAGGTTTGAATCCTGGCTTTTGTTCCTGCTAGTTCCGTGATCTTAGACAAGTTCTATATTTTTGTTTTCTTGTTGATAAAATGGGAGATAATATGGCCATTGTGAAGATTAAATGAATTAAAACATGTAAAATGTTTGGCCCAGTGCCTGGACTAGTCAGCACCCAGTGAATTTCCAGGTGTCATCCTCCTCCTTACTGCTGTTGTCATCATGATTAATTCTGTGAACTCTGGTCCTTGCTGAAGATCTGCAAGATGCACGTCCCTACTCTTACTGAGCTGCTTAAACTGGATCAGAATTTCCCTGCATTTGGCAATAATTGTTCAAAAATTATGGTTTGGGAATGTGGCTGTTTCCCATTTTGTTTTCTATTTTCGTTTCCTTTAATTGTTTTTCCTGGTTCTAGGACAGAGAGTTTGACAGAATGCCTATCTTTGCAATCACTAATTACCCACGTGTAATCTTGTTAAAAGGATCAATTCAACAGCAGCTTTTTTTTTTTTCAAAGAATGCTTTCAAATTGTTTTTATAGATTTCTTAAGGATTTTATAAGTTTCTGTAAAATATGCAGCCAGGTTGTTTTCTTTCTGGCCTGTGATGGTATATGATATGACAAAAATAAATTTTTTCTGTAAACTGTTTTATTGGGCAGTGTTTTATTAATGACATCACTTTGGCAAGGATGCTGTTTTGTAACAGGGGTAAAGGTCTGAAAAAGGGCATACCGTATTTCCCCCAAAATAAGACACTGTCTTATATTTATTTTTTCTCAAGAAGACACACTAGGGCTTATTTTCAGGGGATGTCTTATTTTTATTAAGCATAATACAACAATCTACATTTATTCAAATACAGTTAAGTCATCTTCTTCTGGAACCTGACAGTGGGAGCTGACCTTGTTGGTGGGGCTGGCGCGAGTGATGCGTGAACTCCTTTCCCCTAGCTGTTTACTTGTGTGCAATAGGATGCCTGCGATGGTTACCACATGCACACCTACACATGTGTGAGGGGCTTGGAGAAAGGAGCTGTGGCAGATAAAAGGTATTCCAGTCTTCCTTACCACTCTGCGCCAAAATACTAGGTCTTATTATGGGGTTGGGCTTATATCTAACAAATGCATAGAAATCCTGTAGGGCTTATTTTTTGGATAAGTCTTATTTTTGGGGAAACATGGTATATGGCAGTTTTAGGCTGAAAATTTTGCAAGGTGAAAACTGACTAACAAGACTGAATTAAGTAGATGTTCATGCTAAATTTTTTTTACTTGGTGCTAAACATTCAATTGTACTATTATAGGATGGGTCAAATATGAGTATATGTTTAAAATGCTTGGGAGTTTTAGTTGAATAAGTACATGATGTGATGTGAGTGCCAAGAAAGCTATCCAGGTCTTAGGTTACAGAACTTGAATTTTGCTGTGTGGACTTAGTAGGACATGGTTTTGCTCTTCTCTTCTCTGGTCAGACTGCTCCGTGGATTATATCCAGTTCCTGGAACCATCCTTTAAAAAGCACTGACATATCGAATTATGTCTGGAGGAGAGTGACCGGGATGTTGAGGAAACCTGAAACAGTGCTTCTTAAAGTAACTCGTTGAAAGATGTAGAGATGTTTCAGCTGGAGATGAGGATGCTGGGGGCCTGGGGGCAGTTGGGAGAGAGAATGCCGACAATGGTAATAATAGAAGCTAGAATTTATTGAGTGTATGTCAGGCACTAAGAACCATATAATATTTAATCCTCATAACAACCATATGAGGTAATCACAATAATTATTCCATTTCATATAGAGGGAAATTGAGGGTCAGAGGTCTCAGTTAATAGGAGATAGAGCTAAGATTTGACTTGATGTTTATCTCATTGTGAAGCCCTGGCCTCTGAAATACCTTATTATATGTCTTATAATAAATAAATACCTTATTATATGTCTCTTATAATAAAGAGACATATAATAATAATCTTATAATCTTATAATAAATAAATACCTTATTATATGTCTCTTATGACTGATGACCTTGAGCGGACTTGTGTGTGGAAGAAGAGTCCCAGGAATTAAAGATAGGATAGATAATTGGCAGCTACCCAGAAATAGAGTCCTGAATCAGTGTAAAGAATAGTTTTCTAGATTGGAGGTCAGGGATTTCCTAAGAATGGTTATGTTCTTTTGTGTGCTAAGGGACTAGTTGGTGGGTGTTTATAAATTTGGAATAGAGGTGGGGGTGGATTATGTAGTCTTTAAAGTTTCTTCTAGTTCTGGGATTTGGAGAGCCTGTGTTAAGTTTTCTTCTTTGTCGGGTATATTCTTTTCTTTAGAAAAAATTAAAATTGTGGTAAAATATACATACCATGTATTTACCATCTTAATCTGCTGCCCCAGCTAGAGTGCATGATCTTAGCTCATTGCAACCTAAAGTCCTTGGCTCAAGTGATCCTTCTGCCTCAGCCTCACAAGTAGCTGGGACTAGAGGTGTGTGCTACCATAGCCAGCTAATTTTTCTATTTTTGTAGAGGTGAGGTCTCACTGTTGCTCAAGCTGATCTTGAACTCCTGACCTTGAGTGATCCTCCCACCTTAGCCTCAAAGAGTCTTAGGATTACAGGCATGAACCATCATGCCTGGGTCATCTTAATCATTTTTAAGTGTACTACTGAGTATTAAGTATATTCACATTGTGTAACAAATCTCCAGAACAATTTTTATCGTATAAAACTGAAGCTCTGCACTTATTAAGTAGCAATTCCTCCTTTCTCTACCTTCAAACTGGGGCAGCCACCATTCTATTTTCGGTTTCTGTGAATTTGTAGATAAGACACAGTATTTGTCTTTCTGTGACTGGCTTATTTCACTAAACATAATGTCCTCAAGGTTCATCCATGTTGTAGCATCTGTCAGAATTTCCTTCCTTTTTAGGGCTGAATAAAATATTCTATGGTATGAGTATACCACGTTTTGTGTATATGATCGGGTATATTTTAGCCAAAAAACCCCCAAAGCAAACCATGTTAAAAAATATTAGAGTTAATATTATTGTAACAACCCAGGACTCTGTTTGCAAACTGTTATATATAAAATTATTTTGGATGGTTAGGGAATGGTCTGCTCTCACTAGTAAAATAATTTGGTTCATAGAGTAGAAATAGAAGCTGTAGATTAGCCTGACCTGTAGTGACTCTATGGTACATTCTGGAAGTACTATTTTGAAGTAAGTTTCTAATAAGGGAACTTACATTTTTTTTTTGACAATTTGTGCCTTTATAAATGTAACCTAGTATTTATTAAACACAGTAAGCAACTTTGAAAATGAAAGTAGATAGAAACTTCTAGTTATTAGAATGCCAAGATTACTCAATACCTTCTGTGTTTTTTTTTTTTGGAAAGTACTTAATATTCAAAAGTAACGTAACACTCACTATTTATTTATATTTTTACATTTCATCCAGTAATTTTTTTCTCTATTATTATTATTATTTTATTGTTTGGGGAGGGTACAAAGAATTAGGTTACACTGATTGCATTTTGTTAGGTAAATTCCCTTTTATAATTGTGTCCCACCTCCAAAAGGTGTACCATATAGTATGATGCCCTCCCCCTGTCCCCCCTTCCCACTTGCTCATTGCCCTACCCTCCACCATGTATTAGGTCATCTATTGCCTTCGTATTAGAATTGAGTACATTGGATTCTTGCTTCTCCATTCTTGTGATGCTTTATTAAGAAGAATGTGTTCCAACTCAATCCAGGTTAATACGAAGGATGTAAAGTCTCCATCTTTGTAATTTCTGAATAGTATTCCATGGTATACATATGCCACAGCTTGTTAATCCATTCCTGGATTGGTGAGCATTTAGGTTGTTTCCACATTTTGGTGATTGTAAATTGAGCTGTGATAAACAGTCTAGTGCAGATGTCCTTATGATAAAATAATTTTTTTTTCTTATGGTAGATGCCCAGTAATGGGATTGCAGGATCAAATGGGAGGTCTAATTAAAGTTCTTTGAGGATTCTCCATACTTCCTTCCTTGCAGTCCCACCAGCAGTGTAAAAGTGTGGGACTTTGGCCCCTTCTCTCTACATCCATGCTAGTATCTGCAGCTTTGAGACTTTGTGATGTGAGCCATTCTAACTGGGGTTAGGTGATATCTCAGGGTGGTTTTGATTTGCATTTCTCTGATAATTTGGGATGATGAGCATTTTTTTGTGTTTGTTAGCCATTCATCTGTCTTCTTTAGACAAGGTTCTATTCGTGTCTCTTGCCCAGTGATATATGGGATTGTTGTGTCTTTTTTTGTTGAATAATTTTAGTTCTCTATAGATCCTAGTTATCAAGCTTTTGTCTGATTCAAAACATGCAAATATCTTTTTACATTCTGAAGATTGTCTATTTGCTTTGGTTATCTCTTTAGCTTAGAAGATGTTCAGTTTAATGAAGTCCCATTTGTTTATTTTTTTTTGTTATTGCATTTGCCACAGAAGTCTTCTTCATAAAATCTTTTCCTAGGCTGATATCTTCAAGTGTTTTCCCCACACTTTCCTCAAGGATTTTTATGGTTTCATCCCTTAGGTTTAAATCCTTTATCCATCTTGAATCAATTTTTGTGAGTGGAGAAAGGTGCGGGTCCAGTTTCAGTCTTTTACATGTGGTTATCCAGTTTTCCCAGCACCATTTATTGAATAGGGATTCTTTTCCCCAGTGTATGTTCTTGTTTGGTTTATCAAAGATCAGGTGACTGTAACATGTTAGTTTCATCTCATAGTTTTCTACTCAGTTCCAAATGTCTATGTCTCTATTTTTGTGCAGTACCATGCTGTTTTGATCACTTTGGCCTTGTAGTATCAGTCTAAAGTCTGATAGGCTGATGCCTCCGGCTTTGTTTTTATTACTAAGAATTGTCTTAGCTATATGTTTTTCTTTCTGATTTCATACAAAATGAAGAATTTTTTTTTCCAAATCTTGAAAGTGTGATGTTGATATTTTAATGAGGATTGCATTGAATCTGTAGATTGCTTTGGGAAGTATAGACATTTTAACAGTGTTGATTTTTCCCAGCCATGAGTGCTCATGATGGTGTGTTCTTTGGAGCCTCTGATCGGAGACGCAGGGAGAAGGAACTGCAGACGGAATGATAAAGGGAGGCCGAGACTCGCTCTGGTCGGCGGCCCGGCTAAACTTTACTGATTATCTTATATACTTTCAAACAGTCAGTAAGAATTTAACACATATACAAAGAAGTGAAGTAACATTAGGAAGCTACCATTTAAGATTACAAATCAGTGTGAAGGTTGAGGAAACTATGTACAATTGATTTTGTTTAGAGTAAAAACATAAGAGAGACTGGCTGTCTGTCCTTGCTAGCCCAAATCGAAACTAGAGATTATGATGTTAATGAAGGAGGAAGACAGAGAACAGGACCCAATGCTCGAAGACCGGTATGTTCACCCCCAGCTGCGACCCTGGCTGATTCTCAACAATTTCTTTTAGAGAGACCTTTCTGCATATTTCTGCATATCTATAGGCAGGTACAGAAGCTTGATCTTCAAAGAAATGTTTCTCAGAATCAATCTCCTGGGGGAGCACATTGACACAAACTGCCATGTCTGAGCAAGGGGTGCTTATCTCCTATATGCTCACGTTTTAAATCAAACTTTTATTGATTTTTCTCTGTACCAAATACTAATCTTTAAAGATTTTACTTCCCATATCTGGTCTCCATATAGCGTTTCATTGCTTCATTTCCTGAATTGAGCAAACCAAGACTTAATGTATGAAATGCTACTACCAAGGTATCACCGAGACTGTAATGACCTACAGGCACAGATTAGCATTGAGAATTCTTCTTTTTCCCTTTTTAATTATCTGGATTATGTTTTCTTTTTACATTTCTTCTGAACAAAAGATTTAATAATGTAGTTTACGTTAGTAACAGCCTACCCAATAATTTAAAAAAAAAAAAGAAAAACTTTTTCTTGGTTTTCTTGGCATAAAATCATTCACTCACTGGCAGGAAGGAGGTATACGTAGGCCCTGCTGTAATTTCTACCTTTCAGCCTCCCCAAATCAATGTTACAATCTAAGTAAAAATAGGGTGCTTGCTGTGCAAAGTAGCTTCAAGACAAGTCCTCCCCTTCTACATTCTTGCTAGATTGCCACCCTTCCCAGAATACTTGCTCAGAACAGCAGTTTTAGAGGTAAACACTGTTTACAGAAAGATGTACTGAAAGGGCATTCAAATCCCAGGACGGTTCTCAGAAGTGAGATTGTGTGTAGTACATCACCAGATGATGGTTCGTGTCCAGATCTCTAAGTTGTTTCCATAGAAACAATTGGGAAGCCATAAATTTTGGGCTGTAAGAAGCAGGGTACAGTGAATTATTCTCAAAGTTTACCAGGAAAGATTAGGACATCACCCATCTGAGAAACTCTGAGGCAGTGTTCATGCTAGGCATGTGAAAAGTTGATAAGCAGCCATGCTCTTTTTCATTAGTGAGATTCAAACAAGAGAGCTTTTTTTTTTTTTAAACTAAAAAAAGGTATTTGCTATTTTTAATTTCTCCTTTTCCATTTTCTTGAACTCAAGAGGGCAGTAATCCTGGAGCACTGTGCTTTTCTTCCCCGCCCCCCTTTGCTGGCCATCTGTTTCACATATCGCCATCAAGGTCCAAACTTGATGTAAAGTAGATTTTTTCAGTTTTGTATTCTCTGTGTTCTCCTAGGTGTTTACAGTGGCCACGTATTTGCGGAGGATTTCTCTTTCCTAGTTCTCCTTGACTGTGTTATCTTCCTGTCTTTTCAGGGAAGAAGAGCCCAGACCTAGGGGAGTATGACCCCCTCACCCAGGCGGACAGCGATGAGAGCGAAGATGATCTTGTGCTCAACCTGCAGCAGAAGAATGGAGGGCTCAAAAATGGGAAGAGCCCTCTGGAGGAAGCACCGGAGCCTGACTCAGATGCCGAGGCTGCAGGGGCTGCAAAGCCACACCTCACAGAAGTCACCCCCGAGGGCTTCCCCTCAGAGCCCCTGGGAGGCCTGGAGCAGAAGGCAGCCTCTTCCCTGGTGTCCTACGTGCGCACATCTGTCTTCCTGTTGACCCTGGGCATCTCCATGATCCTGGTGCTCCTGTGTGCTTTCCTCATCCCTTGCCCTCCCAGAGATCTGCACAGCACCTGGAGCCGCCAGCTGGGCTCCCAGGGAGGTGAGTGGCAGGTTTACAGCCCTGATTTCTGTAAAACTTCACAGTGTATTAGGGTGACATTTTCCTTCAAAGGAACTACTGTGTGTCATGCAGCACCCCCCTCCCCCATGTGTGGAAGTGGTCCGGAGGTTACGATTTGAGGTTACGATATTTTTTTGGAGTTTTTGGCCGGGGCTGGGTTTGAACCCACCACCTACAGCATGTGGGGCCAGTGCTCTACTCCTTTGAGCCACAGGCACCACCCTGATTTGAGGTAAAACAAAAAGGAGTGAGAACCCTCCAGAAACTTGGGAATCACTGCCTGTTGTATCTGTGCATTGGTCTTCAATAGACCCACAGAGGACAGGGCATTGGGCTGCTGGGTTCCTGCCGTGGAGCCAGCTCTTATCAGGGAGAAGAGAGCAAAGCTGCCGAAAGGGCTGTTTCCTGAGAATAGCAAGGCTCTAGGCCTGGCAGCACCAGGCACTGGGCTCTTGTAGGGACCCTGAGGCATTTGTTGGTAATAGAGGCCTGACCTAATTTACATTTTAAAATAATTTTGTTTCATGTAAAATATAGTTGCCGTCTTGTTCCTAATGGACAGAGTGGTGGTGCTGCCTGAGTAATTCCAGCTATTCTGTTGCCTTTGGAACAGATTTCTTCAGAACCACTTGCTCTGAAATGGAAGTGATAGCTCACCTGTGCTGAGTAGCCCTGTCTCTTGTAAACTCATCAGGCTGTCCTCGGACGCCTGGTATCATTGTGACCTAGAAATGTTTAAACGCACCACTTTTCCAATCCCAGTTATGCTGTCATCTATAGTTTCTCTTAAGGCAAATTTAATTTACATATGTAATGTTTCTATACAATGTAAAGGTTAGTAACAAAATTGTTGATGTATCTACCACCCACTTTAAGAAACGGAATGCTGGCTCAGCACCTGTGGCTCAAGTGGCTAAGGTGCCAGCCACATATACCTGAGCTGGCGGGTTAGAATCCAGCCCCGGCCTGCCAAACAACAATGATGGCTGCCACCAAAAAAATAGCCAGGCATTTTGGCAGGCACCTGTAGTCCCAGCTACTTGGGAGGCAGAGGCAGGAGAATCGCTTGAGTCCAGGAGTTGGAGGTTGCTGTGAGCTGTGATGCCACGGTACTCTACCCAGGGTGACAGCTTGAGGCTCTGTCTCAAAAAAAAAAAAAAGAAATGGAATTTACTGAGACCTTTGTAATCTCTTGTGTGTCCCTCTTCAGCTATCAAAGGATGATCACACAGATGATCCTGAATTATGTGTTAATTATTTCTTTACTTCTCTTTACAGTTTTACTGCATTGATACATACCCCTAAACTATATATTCATTAATTTTGCTAGGTTTTGAATTTACATAAATGTAATCATGCAGTCTTCTGTGACTTGCTTTTTTGTTTAACCTAATTTTTTGAAAAAATTTTTGAGGTTCATCTACATTGGTGCATGTAGCTAGAGTTAATTCATTTTCACTACTGCCTAATTTTTCATAGTATGAATATCCTATATGTCATTTATCCATTTTACTGTTGGTAAACATTTAAGTGGCTTCCATTCTTTTCATTTTTTTCAAATGGTGCTGCTAAGAACATTTTTTTACATATGTCCTGATGCAGTGTTTAAGAATTTCTCTAAGGCATAAACCTAGGAGTAAAATTGCTGGATCATAGAGTGTGTACATGTTCATTCTTAGTAGTTTATGTTAAATTATTCTTCAAAGTAGTTGTACCAATTTATACTTCCAGTAGCGATGTGTGAGTTCTCCCCAAATATGGTGGGTATCCTCTGACTCCACGCTATTGAGGGAATGGGAGATGGAAGTCCAGGCCCCCCACCTGGTCCCTACTGATCCCACCCTGGTGGGGAGGAGGGCTTGGTCCTGTTAAGTGGGGGTGACACTTCTGGCCCCTGCCTAGCCTTCTCTGATGTGGTGGTGGGAATGCCTTGTTATAGCCAGGAGAGGGTGGAAATCCAGACTCTCCATTCAGCCTTGTTGTGGGTTAGGGGTGGGTTGGGGCTGTAGTTTTATCTGCAGCATTTAGTTGGAGTAGAGCAGCTACTATCTAAAACTTTTCTGTCTTGCTAGGGTGCACCTTTCCTGGGCCTTTGGCTACGGAAGCCAGCGTTTTGGGGGGGCTCTTTTGTCTGTGCCTGTGGTGCTTCTGGGTTGCTGTTGCTGGCTTTTTTAGCAGCCAATAGAAAACCCGGGGACTTAACCACCTTGTCATTTTGTGGGTCTTACAGTCCCTAGCAGCTCTCTCCACCTTTCAGAGTTGTCTTACATTTGTTGAAGGTTTTTAGATGTATACGCAGTCCTTCAGTTATGAGTGAGATAGGTTCTGTAGGTTTGTTTCTATTCTTTTTTTTTTTTTTTCCCAAGACAGAGTTACTTTGTTGCCCAGGCTAGAGTGCCATGGCATAATCATAGTTCACAGCAGCTTCAAATTCTGAGCTCAAGAGATCTTCCTGCCTCAGACTCCTGAGTAGCTAGGAGTACAGGCACCCACCACTCCTGCCTAATTTTTCTAATTTTAGTAGAGATGAGGTGGGGGGGGTGTCTCGTTTTTGCTCACAATGGTCTTGAACTCCTGAGCTCAAGCAATCCACTTGCCTCCCAGAGTGCTAGGATTGTAGTGGGCCACTGCACCCAGCCTATAGGTTTGTTTTCCTTTCTTTTTTCTTTTTTTGAGACAGAGTCTCACTATGTTGCCCTTGGTAGAGTACCGTGGCTTCACAGCTCACAGCAACCTCAAACTCTTGGGCTTAAGTGATTCTCTTGTCTCAGCCTCCCAAGTAGCTGGGACTACAGGCACCTACCACAAAGCATGGCTATTTTTGTTGTTGTTGCCATGGCTGGGTTCAAACCCACCAGCACTGGTGTATGTGGCCAGCGCCTTAACCACTGAACGATGGGTGCCAAGTCCGTAGGTTTGTTTTCATGCTGAATTTGCATGTAAATTGGAACAGGTGCCTTTACCTATTACCTGTAATAGCTCCCATTCATGTGAGTTATATATCAGTTAGATGTTGTAACGTAGGGACTTAACTGTAATAGCCTGTGTTCATAATTGCGAGGTGTATGTAGTCAGATGTTTGGAACTCGGGAACTGGCTATACTTGGAGGGAGGGATAAGGAGAAGCGTGTCAACTTCATCTTGTTGAGGAACAGGAAGTCTGCCCAATTTCTGTGGAGGTACTGACAGCAGAAAATTGGTTTGTGGTAACTTGCTCAGGACCTTTTTTGGTTTTCTAATGTGTCTATCAGGTGGGGACCTGTCTCCTTTGGAACTGGCTGATGTGAATGGAGATGGCCTGCGAGATGTGCTTCTCTCCTTTGTGACGTCATGGAACGAGAGCACAGTAGGTAAGAGATGTGTCTTTTCAAGGCTGCTGGGGGCGGGGGGACCCTGAGTTAGGAGAAAGCATCAGAGGTGTCTCCTGAGGGGTACTGCAGAGGTTCTGCAGTGAACAGTACGTTACCACAGATCTGTCATACATGAGAAGCTTGACCAGAAATTCCTGCATGTAAATAAAGCCCACTCCAAGAAATCAGAGTTGTACCTCAAAGGAAGTTTTAGTGGTCACCGAGCCCAGTGAAGAGACTGGGATCCAGAGAGGAAGTGGCTTGCCCACATCTGTAGAGAATGCTGTTAGTACTTAGGTTTTGTGAGTTTTCTCCCAGTTTCCCACGCCTCTTAGATTATAATGAATGTTGACTCTGTCCTGCCCACCCACTCGTGGCAGAAAACCTCTGTCCATGTGTTTTGTCCACCTCCTTGCACACACTTCTTGGCTGAGGTCTTCTATTCCCCCTGCAGTTTACTCGCCCACATCTGCCCTCTATCCTGCCATCTGCTTTGGGAGGCTGGCCTGTGTGGGGAAGGTCCCAGCCCTCTCTCCTGTGGCCCACGGGCAGCACAGGTGAGGAACTGGAGAGGAGAGAGAGCGTGGGGAGAGAGATGTATTCCTCTGGCTCCCTCCCCACTGGAGCGTTTGTAGGGTGGCTACACCCTTGACTGTGGGTCATAGCTCATCTCAAGGTGGCCCTCTTATGGGACTTTCTTTTTCTGGATCCCAGTGATTCCTTCCTCCCCTCATCTCCTTGGGCCTGGATGCAGTAACAGTTGTGAGGGACTATTCTTTTGCTTGTGATGGCCTTACACCCTGGCCACATCTTTGTAAATGTTCTTTCTCTCAAATCTTCCATGACTTTCCCTAATTGAGGGTGCTGTTTTTGAAAGCCTGCCTGTTATACATGTCAACCGCAAAAAGAAAAAAAGAAAAAAGAAAGAAAGAAAAGTGTTCCATTTTTAGCATAGGTCCACAGGGGGTTTTTGAGTCTGGTGTGAGATATGTAAGCAATTTGGGCAGAGTTCTGTTAAGGAGAGAATCTCCAGCCTAGAAGTAGATTTTCATGTAATTGAAACTTGATTACATTGTATCTGGCCTATAACATTTGAAATAAAAATTTTCCCTGTCCGCTTTTAGATTTAGAGATATTTTAAGTCATGTAGCATCTTCTGTGGTTTGCTACATATCGAGACATAATGGCAAGGCTGTGAGCTGGGACGAGCCTGATTTGGCCACACATTGTAAGAATAAGAATTCAGTGAACACACGGTGCTTTCTGTGTGCTCTGTAGGCTTGTAAGCACCGCACATATATGAACTGATTTATCCCTGAATACAATCCTATGAGGTAGACTGATAATATTTTCCCCCTTCAGCAGATGATGGAGCTGAGACACGCAAGTTAAGGAACCTGCCCACGGCCCCGCAGCTGGTAGATGGCAGAGCTTAGATTCAGACTTGGAGTCTGGCTCTGGAGTTCACATCCCTAACCCTCATCCCAAACTCTGTGCCTGTAATCCACTCAGCTCTGTGGCACTGGCCATACCGGGATTGAGGTCTTGATTTGTTCACTTGTTCCTCGGTTCTTTCCATGACTGTATTGAATGCCCACGGCATGGCAGGTGCGGTGCACCTTCTCCAGTCGTGCTGGTTATACATGGAGGACTGAGCAGGAGGGATGTGGCTTCTGCTGCAGGGAGTTGTGGTCTGGTGGGGGAAGGGTCAACCCATCACCACCCAGGAAAAATGAGTCTGAGCGTTGATACAGAGTTGGCAGGTCCTTGAGGAGAAAGAACAGTGTAGGGTATCCCCCACAGCATCCTGGAGAAGTCTGGACATTAACGGCGTTGCCACAGTTGGTCGTAGGTATCGACTTCTGGCAACAAAGTCTGAAGTGGTGAGCCACAGTTTGTCACTTGATTTTAGGTTGTCTGTTTAATCAGTAACACTGAGGAGTTGGTAGAAGGAAGCTCTAAACTTTCAATTCCTGTTCTGCATTAGTTCTTGCTGGAAATGGAAAGTATGTGAGATGTCTGGAGTGTCCCTGTCCTGAAAGTGAATGTGAAACTGGCAAGTGAGAACAGTGTTGTTCTGATGTGAATCGAGTGATGGAAAGGCTTATTTACTGTGGAGATGGCTGTTCCCATCCCTCACCAGCTGTCCTTGGACCTAGTATTAAGTCTTCCCAAGTATCCTTTTCTGACTGGAGCTAAATCAGCTCAGCCCGTGGAAGTCTGGATCAGCAAGACCTCCTGATTATTGCCATATGTAATCTTTAGGTTATTTTTAAGAAATACCATTTCATGCTCTTAGGGAGCATTTGCTAGTGATGAGTAGAGTTCAGTAGTTTTGCTCCCTATTCTGTAAATTTGCTAGATCAGTCTTATGTATACCTTTACCTGCTGTTTTCTGTTTGTGACAACTACTTTTTCATATTCTTGATTTTGCTCCTGTTTTTTCTCAGGCAAACAATTGGTTGCTATAGGTGCTAGACACTGTGCGAGGCACTGAGGATGCAGAGATTAGTAACAGTCTTCCTCCTCAAGGGTGTCACTATTTAGTGTGGCCGAGGTGGCAGACATGTCAGCAGAAGTGTTAGGAACGGTGCAGGAGTGGAGATGTATTTGAGGCAGTCAGGGAGGCCACGGCTCTTGCCTCACCTGAGAAGCGTGTTGAGCAGGAATGACAAGCACTATGTTTTCAGCCCTTGTTGCCAGAAAGGTGGGAGGGAGCAGAGTACACAAGTGTGTGTCGCTGCCTTACCGCCATCCACGTTTGCTTCTGGCCTCCTGCTCAGCTCTGCCTCTTATCTCCTCTGCCTGCTTTCCTTTGTAGGTATCTCAAGACCAACTGCGAATCTTGTGTGCCTTTCGGGGATGAATGGCAGCACGCTGTGGTCAAGTCCCCTCCCTGAGGAGGCCCGAGATATCACATGTTTGGATCTGGTGCCAGGAGGCTGGGCTGGAACCGTCTGCCTCGTGACAGGAGCTCACAAGATGCTCAGCGCGTTCAATGCCACGTCAGGTAGAGACCACTGACCTCGGGAGATCTTTGCTCCTGTGAGCCATAATTCTGGATTAGAACAACCCAGTGGGGAAGGGAGGGGACCTTGCTACAGAGTCTGATTGATTGCTCTCTGAAGGCGGTTATTAAGGGAAATGAGAGAAATGATTTCGACAGATTGAGTCACTGAATCCGTGGTTCTACCTGCATGGTGATAGTATGGAGCTAAACTGCATTATCCAAACAGAAACTGCCCTGAGGCCTTGGGTTTGTGAATAGTCCGCCGACTCTGTTCTTTGTACAAAAGATGATTGAGCTCTGTCTCTTATTTAATATGCCTGAGTCCCAGTCCAGGGTGGCCATAAAGTTCATGTGGAGTTTAAAATAGTGTGCAATTTTAAATTGCATGCAAACTTTATGGCCACCCTGTACATTAGACTTGGGCATTAACTACTTTAAAATGTGACAGTGAAGAAATTAAGGTGTGTTGAATCTTTTTGATTTGACCTTTTAGCTTCTTATTGCATTCAGGCATTTGTGCCTAAAGGAATGAAAAAGAAATATAACAAAGGCTTCTTACAGAATCTTAAGTTTACTGCCACTGTGGTTGGTGCCACCTTCCATGGGCTCAAGTCGAACTGAGTAAATAACATCCTTCCCAGGATGAAAGGTTGGAGTTTGATAGCGGAGTAGTTCTGAACGGTAAAAAATTAGGATGCAGGTAAACTGTGGAACTGAAGTCATCTTGAGAAAACCTCCTACAGTTTCTGTGAACACGTTCGAGAAGGAAGGAGAGGGGGGTCTTCTGGTCAGCTGGCCCCAGCTGGTTCCTAAATAGTTGTGATAACCCCTCACAGGTCAATTCTTCCACCCCACACAAGTGAGATTTTCTTTTTTTGAGAGACTTTGGCGCTTCTATTTTGCGTAAGAAATCTAGGTGTGAAGTTAGTACGTGGGTTTGTTCAACCAGATAGCTGAGGATTTTCGATCACAGTCTGCTCCTTTCCTCCTCAATAAACTAAACTTGAAAGGAATAAAGTAAATAGGAGGTGCTGTCTGCTGTTGAGACAGCATTGTGTTTCTCTTTGTTGACCTGGGAGCATCTCATCTCCCTTTTCCAGTGTGGTAGTGTTGACCTTGCTTGTCCTTCCCTAGGCAAAGCCATTTGGACTTTAGGTGCAGACTACTTGTCCAACGGTACCTTGGCTGCCCCGGTCGTGGTGCTGCCAGATGTGGATGAAGATGGCGTCAGAGATCTTATGGTTCTGGCCATTGGGGGCTTGCAGGTATGATCTCTGTTAAATGTTTCGTTGTTGTTGTTGTTGTTGTTGTTATAGAGAATGCTTCAATTTTAGTTATCTCAGTTCCTAGTGTTATTTTTTAAAAATTATTATTATTATTTTTATCTCAGTTCCTAGTGTTATTTTTTAAAAATTATTATTATTTTTTTAAGATAGAGCCTCAAGCTGTCATCCTGGATAGAGTGCTGTGGTGGCACAGCTCACAGCAACCTCCAACTCCTAGGCTCAAGCGATTCTCTTGCCTCAGCCTCCCAAGGAGCTGGGATTACAGGCGCCTGCCGCAGTGCCCAGCTATTTTTTGGTTGTAGTTGTCTTTGTTGTTTGGTGGGCCCCGGCTGGATTCGAACCCGCTAGCTCTAGTGTATGTGGCTGGCGCCTTAGCTGCTTGAGCTATAGGCACCTAGCTAGTTCCTAGTGTTATTATCATAAATGGCTGCTTTAAACTTTCTTTTTACAAGGGCTTACGTTTAAGTAAATTCTCTTTGTGAGAGTAAGTGAGTAAGTGACCATTATGAATCCATTTTTCCCAGCAGTCATTCTGGTTCCATGTGCTGTGGTGTAAGGTGCTCTGTGGCCAGACAGGTTTGTGTGTGAACTCCCTGATAGCTTTGTAGAATTTGTGGCACGCCACAGAGCCTATTTGAGGTCTGTTTTTTCCATATGTAAAGTGGGAATATTATATCTCCTTGTAGGATTGTTATGCAAATCAGAGCTAATGTATTTAAAGTGCCTAGAATGATGCCTGTTTTTTACAAGGTATATGTGTTGTTAGTTTTATTGTATTTATATATATATATATATATATATATATTTAAATTTTATTTCCATTATAAGACAGGAGGACAGACTGATAGATAGCTTACAAGTTCTAAAGATAGAGTGTACATAGAATAAAATCAAAGTCAAATGATAACAACAGTGAGCAAAGAAAGGAGGGTTGTGATCTGGCCTGTGCCAAGCCAGATGCTGATTCCAGGATAGTGACCTTTGAATCATGGTCCTGAATTACACTTTGCTGGAACTTCAGTACACTGGAGCTAGTTCTTCTATACACAGATAAAATAAGAGAAGTCTTTACTCTTCCTAAATCACAGGAAAGAATAAATTGATAAACGGAATTGTCTTTTTTTTTTTTTTTTTTTGAGACAGAGCCTCAAGCTGTCCCCCTGGGTAGAGTGCTGTGGCATCACAGCTCACAGCAACCTCCAACTCCTGGGCTTAAGTGAGTCTCCTGCCTCAGCCTCCCAAGTAGCTGGGACTACAGGTACCCACCACAGCGCCCGGCTATTTTTTTTGGTTACAGCCGTCATTGTTGTTTGGTGGGCCCAGGCTGGATTCAAACCCGCCACCTTTGGTGTATGTGGCTGGCGCCTTAGCCACTTGAGCCACAGGAGCTGAGCCAAGAATTCAGGAATTATCCATCTCATTTTTTTTTTTAATCCCAGCTATTGTAAATAAAGGGACTAGGGACCAGGGATAATTCTAGTTATTACCTCTAACAGGGAGTTGATTGTCTGAAGGTCCCAAGGGGAAAGTTTGGAGAGTTTCTTTTTAGTGGAATTGCAGTGGGCTGGGGTATTGAATAAATAATACCTTTATATATCTTGAACAAATTCAAGAATTTTGGTCTTATGCCCCGTCTGGCTTCCCGTAAGCTGGTGGTGGTTATGGGATAGTGGTTCAGCCCCTTAGGGACCCTCCGTAGTAAGGAGGGCTCTGTTAGGGGACTTGGCTTCTGGCCTACTCTTCTTCTGTGCCCATATTGTGTGTGTGTGTGGGGGGGGGTGTCTCACCCAGTACATCGTTCATCTTGTCCCATAGAATTTATTCATTTGCACAGTGGGCCAGAGGCATGAAATACTCTCCATTCTGTCTGAAAAGTGATTGATAGTTCTAGGATGATCTCGGAGAGGCAGTGGGTACATAGCAGCAGCTTCAGTCTTTCTGCTGACCTCCTTTGACCTCAGTACCAGCAACAAAGAACCAAGGAATTTGTTTAAGCTCCTGAGATGGGGGGCTCTCTCTTCACAAGGAAGGAAATGTATACATTCTATGATGTAAGTGATTGCATTCTTAGATCAGGGTTTAGAGTGAGGTCGGTTTGGAGAACTGAACCTATTTCAGATTAGAGGAACTGATCTGGTCTAGAATATTAGTGGAAGGGACGCTAAGTCACATGGTTAACCTTCTCCTACCATGCTGTGATCTCCGATTCAGCACTGCAGACATATTGGCTGCTGTATTCTCCTGGAGGCCTCAGGCCTATGGCAATATCACTGATTTGGGAGACGGTCCATTCAGGTTTGGTCAGCTCTAGAGCATTCTGTCCTGTTGATGAGAAATCTGCTTCTCGCAGCTCCCATTCATTGTTCCAGCTTTAGTCCCGTAGAGCTACTCTGAATGAGTCTAATCTCCTTTCTGAATGAAAGCCCATCAGCCATTAGCCTGACTCCTTTAACCCTGCTACTTTCAAGGCTAAACACCCCAGTTTCTTCTGTTTCCCATGCAATAATAGGAAGTCCAAACCCCTCTTTTTCTTCATTTCTCTCCCCTTATACTCCAGTGTGTCCAAGACTCTTTTAAAATGTAGTACCCATACATAAAAACAGTATTTTATTCATAGTCTAACCATTTATATCAACCCCAGGAAATTGTTACTCCCTTTGATGGAGACTCTACTGAGATTTCAAAAGCCCTTTTTTATTTGTTTTTTTTTTTGTGACAGAGTCTTACTTTGTCATCCTCGATAGAGTACCGTGGTGTCACAGCTCACAGTAGCCTCAAACTCTTGAGCTCAAGTGATTATCTTGCCTCAGCCTCCTTTGTAGCTGGGACTACAGGTGCCTGGCATAATGCCCGGCCATTTTTAGAGACGGGGTCTCACTGTTGCTCAGGCTGGTCTTCAACCCCTAAGTGAGTTCAGGCAATCCTCCTCCTCAGCCTTCCAGAGTGCTAGGATTACAGATGTGGGTCACTGTGCCTGGCCTCAATAGCCTTTCTAAAATTTGCTTTTTGTTGGTAATTAGTTAGGTAACAACTATATCTTTTAGTTAATCAATTATTATTATTTTTTTGAAATTTTTTTTTTTTTTTAAGAGACAGAGTCTTATTTTGTCGCCCTCGGTAGAGTGCCGTGGCTGGGACCACAGGCGCCTGCCAGAACGCCTGGCTATTTTTTTGTTGCAATTTGGCCAGGGCTGGGTTAGAAACTGCCCCCCTCGGTATATGGGGCCGGCGCCCTACTCACTGAGCCAGAGGCGCTGCCCTGGTTAATCAATTATAGACCAATTTCTTCTGGCAGATTTTGACTCGTCTTCCAGCCCAGGGCCTTTGTGAATTTTGAGTTTGTCATATACCATTTTAGCTATTCCTCTCAGCTTTATGATAAACTTGAGTTCTATTTATTCAAGTCTTTAATAAGAATGTTTAATAGGAATGGGGTAATAGGGCAGCACCTGTGACTCAGTGAGTAAGGGCCAGCCCCATATACCCAGGGTGGCAGGTTCAAACCTGGCCCTGGCCAAACTGCAACAAAAAAATAGCTGGGCCTTGTGGCAGGTGCCTGTGGTCCCAGCTACTCAGGAGGCTAAGAGGATTGCCTAAGCCCAAGAACTGGAGGTTGCTGTGAGCTGTGATGCCACAGCACTCCACCGAGGGCGACAAAGTGAGACACTGTCTCTAAAACAAACAAACAAAAAAGGAATGGGGTAATAGCAGAGTACTGTGATGTTCTACTAAAAACCTCCCTCTAGGTTGTATTAACTCTGTAAAATTTCTTTATCTGGGCATACTGCAAACCACATTTCTTTGATCTTGTCATAGAATTCTGATGATAAACTTTGTCAAAGTTAAGATATAGATACCATCCCCGTGTTTCTCAACTGGTGTCTATATCCCAAAAGAAAATCCTCCAGAGCTGTGGTTGGCCAACAATGGCCAGTAGGCCAAAGTTGGCCCACTGCTTGTTTTTATAAAGTTTTATTGAAACACAGTCACATCTGTTCATTTCTGTATTGTCTGTGACAACTACTTTCACACTAGAATGGGAGAGTAGAGTAATCACTACAGTGATCATCTGCCCATCAGAGCCTAAAATATATCTGGCCCTTGATGGAAAAAGCTTGCCCTTCTTTGAGAGTAAAGTTGGTAGTGGCCTGGCCAGACATTTGATGATCGGATGCTCTGATGGGAGAGCACTGCCTGGATTGATTGTAGCTGGGACCAAATATTACTGAGGATTTCTGGGCATGGGAGTAAAGACTCCTGTAAAACCATCCTGCATTTAGCTGTAGATAGGGATTCTGTTCCCCAGGACACTCTTCAGTCATCAGCAGTTGTACTTTTCAGAGAAATTGAGGTACCATGGAAGAGGCCCTTTGCATGTATTTAGTAAGAGAATAGGATATTTCCCTCACTTTCTTACTTCTCAGGAAATAAAGCAAAGCAGGTTTGGCTTTGTGCTTTCCAACTTTTGGCTGTTTCAGAACCTGTAGCTAATGAGAAAAACTAGGAGCTTTGTGAAGGAGCCATGTGACTTAGGCACAAGAGGGCTTCTATCAACTGTACTCTTTTCTTTGACTTCTACAGGCAGATCTCTGCTTTCTGCTGGTGTCTGGCCGGACAGGAAGCCCAGTGGGCCGACTCGTGAAGTACAACATCGTGGGAGTTGGGAATCTGATTGGCCCTCAGGTTTACATCACCACAAATGGGGCTGTCTACATCCTGTTTGGCTTTGGTAAGAAGCAAGGCTGGTTTTCATACTATTCCCCTCTGGTGCGTGTGAGTAAGCCTCCCTGGTGAGACGGGGTGATGGTGCTGGAATTGCTGACAAAAGCCCTTTCAAAGCCCCCGACTGCAGGCCTCTCACTCACCCCCACCTATTGCAGCTTGTTAATCTGCTTTCCCTTGTGAGAAGACTCTTTGTCCAGCACCCACTTCATCACTGCCCCACACATTCCACGTTGAACCAGTCTGGGTGGGCTCCACTGGACTCAGATGCTCAGACCCTGTGTCTCCTACTCAGATCCTCACCCTAGGATAGTTTATTAAATTCAACTTCTCAGTGTTGGTTCTTCCTGTGGTGTTAGGAAATATACAAGCTGTCGCCCTGCGGGACATTTTTGTTCAGGCCCAAAATCGAGACAGCTCACCACCTTCTCTGCAGATTGAAGAGCCAGAGTGGGAGAAGCGAAGATCTATCAACCTGTCTGAGTTCATTGACGTGTACAGGTAGGGCAGACGTGTGTCCTTGGTCACAGTGAGGTCTCCTGTAAACTCATGTGCCTTGGAGCCTTTTTGTTTGGTGGGGCTGGTGGACATGTGGGCAGAGGTCTGGTCTGGTTCACATGAGTGAGAAGTTTCTTCTTTTGGTACCATAATGTGTTGATATCTGTGTTTTGGAGACCATGATGTGGAATCACATCACACTTGGGTTATAAGGAAAGATGTTGGTGTAGAGTCCCTAGTCCAAGTGACGAGGGAGCTAGCTTTACTTAACTGTTTGTGGGACTTCGCTGAAGGATCTGACCTTTCCCTGTATTTTTCTCTTAGGTGAAGCATCATATTGATAGAAGCAAGTACTGCTTTCATGAACTCTTATTTTTGATTCTTGCTTCTTAACTAAAAGCATGTGGTTTGGTCACATGTAGTGGGTTTTACCCATTTAACTGCAAGCCTGGGTAATAATTGTTTTGTTCTTTTTTTTTTTTTTTTGGCCGGAGCTGGGTTTGAACCTGCCACCTCCAGCATATGGGGCCAGCACCCTACCCTTTGAGCCACAGATGCCACCCTAATTGTTTTGTTCTTTTCTATCAGAAGGTTCAAGTCATTTTCTTAGGCAGCATCATGTTGTTTTGGTGAATGTGGCAGGCATTAGATAGAATGGTCCCAGTGTTACAGAGAAAGAAATAATTCCATGAGGCACATGCCATGGCTTGTTGTATAGCTCATTGACAATTTCAGGCCTTCTGTCCAAATCTCTATTCTCCTTGCCATTGTCCTTGACTCTGTTACCTTTCTCAGAGCATCCAGGGTGAGGCTATTACACTGTAGCACTTTGCCTCTGAGTTTCTTTTGAACTTCCGTGCAGTTTCCTAGGGATCTTTTGTTTCTAAGGCTTGAGAAAATAAAGTTCAATTGGAATAACAGAGAATCCCTATGAGACTATAAGAGGATGTACAAATGTGTGTACGCTGAGAGTAAAGGGCTGGGGAATCTCTTCTGAGCCAGACACTAACTGTTGGGGTCTTGTTTAATTCAGTGACGGTGTTGACCTGCTCCAGATGGTGAAGGCCCCAGATTCCAACTGCAGCAACCTTCTGATTACTACCAGACAAGGCCTCGTCCTGCTTCGGGGGCAAAATCTCACACCTCACTGGACACTGAGCCTTCAAGGCCTGAGCAGGTTTGCAGCACCCCTTCTCATGTTTGCTGTTCAACCCACTTTTCCACGTGTAAAAACTGCCTGAAACAATTGCTTGACATCTGGGGTTGACGCAACAAGACGGAGAGAAAGAGCCCCCAGTCCTGTTCTTCTCATTCACGCTTGCTTTGTCCTTAATTGCAGCCAGCCTACTCCTGGGTATTTCACTGATGATCACACACTGGACTTTCTTCTGCAGATACAGGATGATGGAGTTGGGATGAAAAAGGTACAATTTGGGGACTCAAGTCAATCAAAATGTGTAAAGTGTACTTTGTGTCCAGTCCTGTGCTAGGCACTGTGAGCAGTTAAAAGAACCTCAAAGACTAGATTAAGAGACACAATGAAAATCCACAATTCAGTGCCACAGTTTATGGTACTGGAAGCATTTCTAGGGTAATATTCTTCCTGTACAGGAGTTCCTTCTTCTGGATCTCCAGCTTACAGTGAGGTAGGAGAAGCCTTCTGAAATCTCTTGGTGGGGAAAGGCAGGTATAAATACATTTAATTTTCCATGTACATAAACACCTAAGATGACAAGGTATCTATCCATGGTAGCTGGGTTATTATGGGAGACTTTATAAAGGAGGAATATATGAGCAGAGCTTTTAAGGTTGAATTGTATTTATGTGGACAGGAAGGCATGCCAGGTCAGGAACACCAACACCAGAAGCCCAGAGAGAGAAATGTTATGGCCAGTTTCAAGGACACCCCGTTGATCTTTCTGATTTTTTCTGATTGGCTTGACAGTTTACATTCCTTTAACGTTACAGGCAGAATTACAGAGTTTTAAACATCTCTTTAAAAATTATCCAAGCTTTTTGGTTTATCTTCACCGTGAAATATATATTAATACATTGCTTACTGTTCTCTGAGAGAGAAAAAGAATTCAACATGCATTTCATCTTCATCTCTGTATGTGCCAGGGTCTGTGCTAGATGCTGGAGACTCAAAGTTAATGAGGATGGGGCCTCTGCTCGTGCGTGGTCCTGCTCTCCTGGGGCACCCAGGCCGTGTAGCTCTACCACATCACGGAAAGCGCTGTTGTGGAGGTTTGGGCCCTTGGGAGCATGGGCAAGCTGCAGGTCCAGGGAGTGGAGAGATGCTTCCATTTGCCTAGGGGGTTGTGTGTACAGAATCCTGAGAGCAGAGAAGAGGTTTGCTGAATGGATGAGGGTGGGCTGAGCTGCACTCCAGCCAGAGAGATCTGAATGAGGTCAGCTTACAGAAGGCCCGAAAAAAAAGGCCACAGCACTTGCATGAGGTGTTGAAGGCAGTAGGGTTATTTGGTCATGGGCAGAAAGGACAGATGCAGCGATCCAAATATCACTTCAGGAAGAGTCTTCCCACAGTGCTATGCAGGAAAGAAGCCATGTCTGCTTGTAATTCAAAGGAATCTCAGCAACAAATTGGAATTTTCACTGGCGTACCGGGGAGGATGACGGGAGAGAGGTGTGTAGTAGGTTGGTTAAGAACTGCAGTGCCGAGAGTTTCAGCCCTGGGTTTTACCTGGCACCACTCCTTCTCGGTGGCCTTGGGCAAATCATGTAATCTCGCCTAGTTGCAGTTTCTGAATTTATAAAACACAAATAAAATACCTCCTGTCTTCATCAGGTTATTGTGACAGTTACATGAAATAATGTGTGTGACTAGATCAAAGCATTTAGTGGAGTGGCCCCAAATTTCTTTTCTCCCCAAGACTATAAAAGGGAGAAAGGGCTCAGGAATCTCTGGGTGAGATGGCTCATGCTTATAATCTTAGCAGTCTGGGAGGCCAAGGAAGGTGGATTACCTGAGTTCACTCATGAGTTTGAGACTAGCCTGAGCAGAGCAAGAACTTGTCTCTAAAAGTAGCCAGGCATTCTGGCAGGCACCTATAGTCCCAGCTACTCGGGAGGCTAAGGCAAGAGAGTTGCTTGAGTCCAAGAGTTTGAGGTTGCTATGAGCTATGATGCCATGGCAATCCAGAGGGCTACAGAATGAGACTCTGTCTCAAAAAGAAAAAAAGAAAAGGAATCTTAAATTTCTAGTCTGTTTTTTCCTTTCTGCTGGTTTAGAGGAATTTGTCTCTGCCAAGTTGATTCCAGGACCTTTTGTGATGTGGAGTTTGAGCAAGGGTGGGGCAGGGCAGGGATCAGTTTACTAAAAGCACAGGGCATGTGACTGTCCAAAGAGGTTAGGTCTTCCACTCACAGAAGCACAGAGGCACCGAGGGAGAGGGAGGAAGGTGGGGCTGGGGCAAGCTTCCTCAGGATTTTGGCTAATGAGAGGCCCAGGCCTGTGAGGTAGGAGATGTTTGGGGTGGGGAGCAGGTCTAAGCGCTTCTGGGGCTTATGCATACGATCCCCTGATTATCCTTTGAGAGATGCAGCTAAGGAACACAGTTCCTTTTCTTTCTCTGCTTGTTTAAATTGCTCCTTTAAATGTGAGACTACCCAGGGATGAATTACATGTGCCATGACATGGGGAGTCAAATCCTTGAAGCTCTGAAGAGGATGCACCAGCAGTGCATGAGTTCACGTTTTCATTGTTTCCAAAGTGTGGTCGCAGTGGGAGGGATGAGGGATGATACTTGGCATCTGGGGAGTGGCTGCTCTGACTGTCTGAGGACCGTCCTAACCATGGACAAAGCGTCACTTCCTGTCTCTGCACCTCCTTTCCTCATTTGTCAAATGAGGGGGACTAGATGATTTGTCATGTCCCCTTCCCATTTGAGAATTCTCTAGTTCTGTAAGCCCTGCTAGATGGGAATGGGCTGCAGAAGCTCACGTCCTGGTCCCTAGACGTCGTTCCGAGCTCTGCACGCGCCTGCATCTCAGCAGCTCAGCCTGTTACGTTAGGTGTTATTTGAACACCTGTGGGTTGTCTTGTTTTTTGTTTCTGTATGTTTTCTTGGCTACTGCTTTTCCAAGGATTGGCCATGCGCACTCTCTGTCTTTTCTTTTGCAGATGATGGTGGTGGATGGTGAGTCTGGCTTCGTGACTTGGAGTTACAGCATCCCATGTCACATGAAGGAAGCGCCAGCCACATCAGCCGTCACTTCAGACCAGAAGTCTGTCTTCCTCTTCTGGGCTGAGGGGCTGGCTATCTCTTCCAATTCCGTGAGTGAGCCTGGGAGCGTTCCTTTTTCCCTTTGTCAGACGGCAGCTGCTCTGCAGGGCTGACTGGAGTCTGGAGATGCTATTTGGCCAGTCACCTTCTGAGAGGTTAGGGGTAGAAAGAAATCAGCCCCCACTGGGGGACAGCCTTCCGGGCCTTTGCCTTTCGACCACGAATGTGAGTGCTGATTGGCTCCTGGGATGGGAGGCTGGATAAAGAATAAAATGTCCTCTCAAAATCCAAGATCCAGATTTACAGAGAACTCCTATATGCTGTAGTTGTTGAGGAGGAGAAATCACTTTGAGTGGTCTGGAGGGCAGAGAGAGTTTCATGGAGGGGTGAGGCTGGCCTTCCAGGTGCGTCCACTGAGGGTGCAGGAACAGGATGGGGAGGGGTGGCCAGCAGCTGCAGAGGGACATTGACCAAGCGAAACCTGAGAGGTCCATTGGGGAAATTATGGGAGAGAAAGTCTAACACCCAGAAGGCAGGTTTTAGAAAGTCTTAAATGTCATACTGCAGTATTGTAATGGGGTTGATGGGGCAGGGTGCTGCCCATAATAGATGCCTAGGAGTTGTTTGCAAGACTCTGGCTCACTTCAACGAAACAGGTCTTGACTGAGCACCTGCTGTGTGCCAGGCACTGTGATCTCTGAAGAAATCTAAGAATAACCAGAAATAGCCCTGGCCCTCTAGCGAAGACAGATGGGCCCCGGGTAATGGGGGAACCTGATGGAAGCAGAGTCCTGAACATACCAACCAGGAGCTCATGACAAGTTACTCAGCTTCTCAGCCTCGTGTTTTTTATCCATAATAAGGATACTAATATAGTCTCTCCTTCTGAGGATCAGATTTACCTAAAATCTGGATTATTGTGCCTACTCTGCTCACTTAACATGTGAGCATGAGCAGTTTACCCAATATTTTTACTTTCTGAGGGGACTAGACCAGATGACACCCAAATGTCAGCTTCTATAAATAACTATACAACAAAGGCATGTCACAGATGTTCAGTAGAGTTGCAGATGTGAGGTGTAGATGGAAGCTCAACAGGAGGGAGAAATGAATTTTGCCTGGGCTGATGTGGGAGCCTATGAAAGAGAAAGGAAGGGTTTTAATGTTCAGAGTTGGGGTAGAGGACACGGTTAGACGGTCTCAGGAGGAAATGGTAGGACTGACAGTGGTTAGAGTAAAGCGTGCATTTGGGGTGATCGATAATCAGACATTTGCATAGCATGGGTGGGTAGGTAAATCACTTGGGCAGGTGAAGTCTGAAAAAGGCAGAGTTTGGTTAAATAGTTCAAGACTTTGGTTTTTATACCAAGAAATTTGACTTTATTCTGTAGGCCGTGAGGAAGGTGTGTGGCTATCTTGTCATGTTACCTGAGCCTGACATCTGTCCCTTCATCTCTGGGGCCCTAAGGCTATGTGGACAATGCCCTCTTCTGCTTTGTGGCCATGTAGTAGCAGTGAGGCTGTAGTGTCCTTTCTGAGCTCCTCCCCTAGGGGCCTGCTGCTTCGCACACTGAGAATGTGGAAGCAGCTAATATTCCATTCCCCTCCCCAAGGGAGGGCCAGGGTGGTCCGAGGGGAGGAGACGTACGTGGGGGGCTCAGTGCAGCAGCTGTTTACTAACCCACATGGGAGTGCTGCTGTGCGTATAACTGTGTGGTGCACACGTACGTATAACTGTGTGGTGCACACGTACGTACGTACTGCCCAAACAACAGATCTCGTCCCCGCGCAGAAGTTACGCTGAGGAAGATGGTCCCGGTGTGCATTTCTTCTGCTCTAGAGCGTTAGGAGACTTACACACTCAGGCCTTAGAATTTTTGTTGATTTGTTGATTGATGATTTGCTTCTATCTGGTCAACGTTCTGTTCATTTCACAAACTGATACGATTTTTGTAATTTTTAGCCTGATGGCTTACAATTGGATTTGCTATCCAGTGAAAGGAAATGTCTTTGCCTTATTATGTTTTCATAAATAGATTTTATCTCCACAAAGCCCCATCTGCTGTGAGGGATGGACCAGTATTCCATTACTTCCCTGGGCAGGAGACTGGGAAGTCTCCACATCACATGCCTTTCTTGGGGCATGCACATTTCCTTTTTTTTTTTTTTTTCCTTATAAAGGAGAAAGTATTTTCTAGCTGTAGATTGTGGTTTAAAGGTGTTAGTGATTAGTTTGTATTTTGAGCTTTTTGAAATAATGTCTCTTATATATGGGAGTTTCTTGCAAGTATGTCCTTGGAGTTGGGAATGGGTAACAGCGTCTCTCCTCTGCCTTTCATCTGAGGACTGTCACATGTGGGAATGTAGAGTCACTTTTGCTTTTCCTTTTTGTGGCTTATTGTCAGGATACCACCATCGTAGGAACTGAGCCACCTAGCCTTCACCACCTGTACCTCCTGCATCCAACCTTCCCCTCCATTCTTCTGGATCTGGCCAATACCACGGGCACAGTGACAGCTGCAGAGGGTGAGTCTAGTGCCGGTGGGAGGCTGTATACTCAAATGGGTAGAGAATGTGTGCTGGCTGTAGGTGAAGAGACCACTATCCGTCCTCTCCCCGCCCTAGTGAAAGACTTTCCAAATTATAGCAGGAGCATTTCCCTGGCAGCCCTGTGCCTAGGGGGCACTGCTGGAATGCTCCTTCATGATGGCAGCACCAGATTCTCAGGGTGAGAACCCACCTGCTCTTGTGTGTGCTGCAGCTGAGGGGAACGTGCATTCCCATTCCAGAAGGGCTCCACGGTGCTGATGCAGCCATTTAGCAGACATTTATTTTCTTTTTTGAGACGGAGCCTCAAGCTATCCCCCTGGGCAGAGTGCCATGGCATCATGCTCACAGCAACCTCCAACTCCTGGGCTCAAGCGAGTCTCCTGCCTCCGCCTCCCAAGTAGCTGGGACCACAGGCGCCCGCCACAACGCCCGGCCATTTTTTGGTTGCAGCCATCATTGTTGTTTGGCGGGTCCGGGCTGGGGATTCGAACCCGCCACCTTAGGTGTATGTGGCTGGCGCCTTAGCCGCTTGAGCCACAGGTGCCGAGCCCAGACATTTATTTTCTTGCTCTCTCTCTCATTTTTGTGAGACAGAGTCTCACTTTTCACCCTTAGTAGATTGCCATGGCATTATAGCTCACAGCAACCTCAAACTCTTGGGCTTAAGTGATTGTCTTGCCTTAGCCTCCTGAGTAGCTGGGACTATAGGTGCCCACCACAATGCCCAGCTATTTTTAGAGACAGGGTCTTGCTTTGGCTCGGGTTGGTCTTGAACTCCTGAGCTCAAGCAATTCACCTGCCTCAGCCTCCCAAAGTGCTGGGATTACAGGCGTGAGCCACCAGGCCTGACCTAGTAGACATTTATTGATCATCAACTCCCAAACACTGCACCACATGCTGGGAATACAAATTAGGCTAGTTTGTTGACCCTCTGGGAGCTTAGGATTTTTTTTTTTTTTGTAGTTTTTTGGCCAGGGCTGGGTTTGAATCCACCACTCTTAGCATTTGGGACCGGCGCCCTATTCCTTGAGCTACAGGTGCCGCCAGGAGCTTAGGATTTTGAATTCGCAGTGGCCTATGATGGAAGTAGCATATGTTTTGTTAGGGCTTTTAGTGGAGACGGTTTTTTGAATAGTAAACATACACATTGCATAGAAATTAGAGAAAGGAGAAAAATCAGAAAAGAAAAATTGCCCATAATCTGACTGCTCATAACCACTGTGAACATTTTGGACATGTTCCTGTACTTTATCTATCTGTTTAAATAATTGTCGAGCAAAATGGGCTCAGATATTGGAGACGCTTAATTCAGGAAACCTAGGCCGAGGGGACTCAACCTCTGCTGCCTGTTAGTCTGGATCAGGCGTCCTCAAACTACAGCCCGCGGGCCACATGCAGCCCACCTAGGACATTTATCTGGCCCACTGGGTGTTTTTGCCATCGCTGCCTGTCCTGCTTAGCAGCCAACTTGTCCCGGGGCCCGAAGTCCGGCACTCCAGTGGTCTGAGGGACAGTGAACTGGCCCCCTGTTTAAAAGTTTGAGGACCCCTGGTCTGGATTGTCTGCTGATCTCCTCAGAGTTTTCTTGCCTCCTAATCTGCTGGGGGAGACCAGACTGGCTACATGTCCTCTCTTTATTTCTTTCCACATTCTCTTGCCACTTAGGGACTTTCTGCTCACAAACTCACTGTCTTGCGTTGCATCTAGTGCTTGTGGCTCTCTGGGAAAGAATAGCTCATCTAGAACTAGCAGGTGCACCTGCCCACTGGCTGGGGCGTGGAGTTGTGGGTGGTGGTATGTTATTTGCAGAATCCTGTGATTGACTCTAGGTGAGCTATTTTTTAATATTAGTATAAAATATTACCTAGTGAACATTAAATAATGACAAGTATCTCGAGACCATTTCTATTACAATTACTGTTTTAAAGATGAGACAAAATGAACACTGGCAAGGTAAATAGTGTAGGTGACCTTGCACTGACTGACAGTCTAGGAATTCTCAGGCTTCCCACTTTGTTGGGTTCACTTAACTACTGAATTCTTGCCATAGTGAACACATTCTTTCATTTCCTGAGTTGGAGCATTTTTGGAAATGGCTTCAGAGGAGTAAAGGTGCAAATACCAGGAAGGAGGTACTGCTTTCCTGGCATCCAGTCCTCCCTCTCTGCACCCACGGTCCCTGCCTTCCTAGCTGCATTTCCGTGTGAACTAGTGAGTAAATGGAGTGTGCTGCTGAGTCAGACCACTCTCTCCTTGGTAGAGGGCACGTGTCCTTGTTAACTGCTCTTGTTTTTGTCCTTCCCAGTTGGAATTAACGACCTCTGGAAAGATGCCTTTTATGTTACCAGGACAACAGGACCAAGCTCTGAAGGCCATCCCACAGCCCTGGTGGTCAGCAAGCTTAGTCTGCGGTGGGCACTGATGGAGGGCCAGATGGCCCAGCTACAGGAGACCACGCCCAAAATTGGCCGTGGGGAGTTGCGAAGATTCCTCTCTAGGATAAAGTTTGTTGATGCTCCCTGTGAGGTGAATAGCTTCTGCAATATTTGGTTACTCTTAAGGATTTGGGCCAAATACTTCCACTCCAGCTTTGCCCTTTATAGAGCAGGGAGAGTGGGAGCTTTGCCGAGTAGATAAGTATCAAGAACCCATTGCTTTTGCAACATTTCCTGAAGGTGTTTTGTGACCATGAAGAAATGGTTCTCAGTTCTTTGTTTTCAGCTGGAAAGAGTACCATCTCCCTTAGTGGACATTTTTACTTATTTTATAATTTTTTTAAGTAACGTAAAGTGGAATTTTTTTTTTTCAGATTCATTCTGTCACCCTGGGTAGAGTGCTGTGGCATCATAGCTTACAGAAACCTCAAACTCGTGGGCTTAAGCAGTCCTCTTGCCTCAGCTTCCCAAGTAGCTGGGACTATAGGTGTCTGCCACAATGTCTAGCTGATTTTTTTGTTTTTTGTAGAGATGGGGTCTTTGCTCAAACTAGTCTAGAACTCCTGAGCTCAGGCTATCCACCCGCCTTGGGCTCTCAGAATGCTCAGATTACAGGTGTGCACTGCTGCACCCAGCCCTTAGTGGACATTTTTTTTTTATCCCAGTGACTGAGGGAGGTACATACTAGTACTTCCTAGGTTGGGGCTGGTGATGCTAATGTCATGCAGGGCTTGTAGCAGTTACGTACTATGAAGAATTATCTTGCTCAAAATGCTGATGTCCCCACCACCCCTGGAAATACTATGGTCTAATCCATGGTTCAGGAACTTAGCGTGGCAAAGGACAGAGTCTCTGGACCTTTGACCTTGTAAACTGTTGGGGCTAAAGAAAAGGATGGGAAAATAGAGGAATAGTCTGACCTCCTTTAGTTTTGCTCTACTTGAAAATCTCTACCATGACAAAAAAAATTAAAGTCACTTATACTTCACCTTTTTCCATAGATTTAGTCCAGTGGAATCTTCAGTTTCAGGAGAAGTAAACAGAATGGATGTCCTCTCTCCCCTGTCAGTGTAAAATCCGTTCTTTGGAGAGAAGGAAGACTTCAACCTCATTTTACCACCTTCACCTTCATTTTGCCCCAAAGTTGCAAAGCACTTTGGAATCCTTCGATAACAGCATGATCCGTTCGGCTGGGGCGTCATACCTACCACCTTCTCAGTCCCTGCATTAATGCTGTCTAGGAACTGTATGGATAGTTTGGAAGTGTGAATCTTATAAGTGTTGTATGTTTTTTTTTTTTTTTGTATGTCTAATTTATAAACTCTACTGGGGCATCCAGTGATGTCTACAACTAGGAAACCTCTTGTTTTGCATTTGTTTGTATATTTTTTAGTGTTGTGGTGAAGTTGTTTTTCAGGTATATCCTAAGCTTCAGGGATCCCATTTCTTGTCCTTTTGAAATCGATCTGGATTCTTTGGTCATCTTGAGACTTACAGATGGCCTACCTCTGAGGGTCTTTGATGGCCCTACTTTGAGGGTCACTCATCATTTCTCCATATCTTCTCCTCCTCTGTGCTTTGGCTACTTCCCAGTTGTAAACTGGCAGTGGAAGACTGAATTAGCTATCCCAGTAGTTTCATCTATCTTGTTTCTTCAGACTTTTCATCTGTCATCTATTACGTGGCCACAAGAATAACCATATTCCTATCACAACGGGAGCAAGAGAAATAGAGTTTCGATGACCCATCTCTGACGACCAAGTCCATGTTACATGTTCTGTGTGGTTTTGATGGTTCTACCGGTTGCAACCTTTTTCCTGCAGAGACGCAGACCTGTACTGTGCATGCTGTCTTAACTGAGAGAACTGCTTGTCAGGGCGCGCTGAGGCTGATGCCTTTCCCAGCTTCCTTGCTTCTCTTTCTTAGCATCTTTTTCTTTAGGGCACCTCCTACCTTCTCTCACTTGCTTTTTCTTCTATTCAGGGATGTGTTTCTGGACTTTTGCTGCTCGAGTCCAATATGCAGCCACTTTGCCCTTCATTCTTCCTTATAGAGCCTTTGTAGCATTATATTTTGAGGAAAATTCTTATGTAAATACTGTAACTTTTGTAAGTGGTTAAGTTCTTAAGAATTATCTCCCTCTTCTCCTGTATAAATCTGTTGCTCCTATTAAGTTCTCTTCTAAACTTCTAAGTCATTATTTATAGAGCAGAAAATCCTATGTTAGCTGACGGAGAACTGCTGCTGTTCTTGCATAATTTTGATAGGTCATTCCTGAGTGTAACTCAGGTTCTCTCTTCACTTGGGCTTTTTTGTATCTGTTTAGCTTGTGTTAATAAAAGGATTATGGAAAACTGAGGATTCCAAATTTAAAGGTCTATCTCCTAATTGCCCCCTGACAGGCATTATGACATAATAGGAGGTTGGCAGCAGTAGATCCCAGCAGGTGTCAAGCAGGTGTGCTGTTTGGCCTGCAGATTATCTGGCCTGCAGATTGGCCTTACTAGGTTTCTGGGTACCTTTGCCTTAAGACCCTGAGAGCTAATTTAGTTTCAACACTTTGGAAGTTGTGTGCGAGTCCAGCTTGACTTTGGGGGGGAGTGGGCAATTTACAAGATACCCCCTAGAGCAGTGGTTCTCAACCATCCTAATGCCATGGCCCTTTAATACAGTTCCTGTGGGTCGCGACCTGTAGGTTGAGAACAGTTGCCCTAGAGTATGGGAATGATTCCAGATTTTTTTCTAGGGTTTGAATTGACTTGGTTATAAGGACCTAAGGATCTAGTTTGGTTTAGTGTAGAATTCTAAGGATTAATTTACAGTCAACCAGACACCCAAAATTTGGGTGCTGGTCCTATGGCCTGGCTGAGCTGTCCAGGCATAACCTGATACTCTACGGTGTTGAAGCTTTCTGGGAAGCCAGCCACTCTAGACAGGAGTGAAATGCAAAGTCATTTACTGAGGACCTGTTTTGGTGGGATTGTCTTGGCAGAGGATTGTGTTTATGCATGGTGAATGCCACAGATAGAAAAGGGAAGCTAGAAAAACAATGTCCCTGAGTTCTTCTTGATGTGTTTGCAAGCTAACTTAACATAGGTTCTTTTGCCTGTGGTAAGTTTGGATTGCTTTGCTAAACACATCGCTCTTGGTCCCTTCTCCCTCCTGTAGCCAGTATGGAAGGGTCTAAATTGTGGCTGAAGACTGAGCAAGCTTCACCTGACCAGTGTGGTTGCTGGTGTGTCAAATGTGTCTCTAAATTTCCTTCTTTTGCAGGCAGCCATCCACCCAGACAGCCAAGATAGGGAATGCCGCTTTCTTTCTTCAAGCCCAACCAGGGTTGCCAGCAAAGCCAGTGTGACCACTACTTAGAAATAGTAAGGGGACTTCTGCAAAGGCAAGGGTCTTCTCCTCCTCCCAGTCTCTTTCCTTCCCTTAAAAACCCTCCCTTCTACCCTAGACCACATCCTTGCCGTCCCCCAAACGTGTGGTGTGGTGATACTAACCCTTATGAATGTGAATTGCTATCCTATTGCCTTTGTAAAGAAGAGCCACCTGGTATGTTGTCAGGAAGTTCTATTTAAAATGTGAACTGTTACAGAATAAATAAATTATGATGTACAAGAATATACTTATGTGCTTTTCTCCTTCTTAGCTATCAAAATGGCTTGTTTTCCCTTATGGAAAAGAGAAAGGGCAAGTGGGTGGCATTCTTTATGGATGAAATAATAGGAATGAAAAGATGGGGACCCAAAGAGGAGACTGTATCCTAGCTGTGTGCACTGGGGGAGTCCCTGGTACGACTGTCCACTGGGGACCCACATTCCTACCTGAGGAACCTCACCTGCCCATTTTTAGATGTGAACCTGCCCTGTGTGGTGCAGGAGCCTTCTCATATTACTCTACCGTCCTAACCAACAGCTCCTAGGATCCTATTTAGTAACACTTCTAGTGGGTACCTACCATGTGGATGCAGGACATTGTCACAGGCAGTGTGGAGGATGTCTGTGGTGTGTGTCAGAGCACTCAGGGGTGCTTCTATTTTCCAGGCTGTGCCTTCCAGAAAAGAATTCAGGTGCACCACGCTCAGACTACCATGACTGTGTCGTATTCCATTTCTCCAGTTTCCAGACAGATAAACCAGATTTCTGAGACCCTTAAGGGCAGGCACTCTATTTTACTCCTCTTTTTATCCCCATCGTTTTGCCAAACCTGGCACAGAAGTGATCAGTACGGGAGAGCAGGGAATCCTGGGTGCATGCGATTGGGATGGGTGGAAGGAGCCAGAACTGTGAGGAGAAAGGATGCCCTTTTAGAATTGTACTTTAAGAAACCCTCACATGTAGCCTCTAAAAACCACACTCAGGAGACAAACTTTGGCTTAAGCACGTGTTGGTAACAAGTAAGGTAGCCTGCTCTCCAAAACCACTTAACTCCTAACACTGCTCTTCCTTTATGGATGGCCTAACTATTTCTTCTAGCTCCTGGGCAGAGCCTTGCTGAAACCCTTTGTTCTGTATCTCTGAGTAGAAGTCGACTCCTTCGGAGACTGAGCGGATGGGCTGATTGTGGTAGCGGTGGTAGCTGGTCACAGGGCCTGCTGGGCGTGCGGCACACGACAGCTGCTGAAGGAAACACTGGTGGTGGTGTGGCAGGCAGCTCGGGGTCTCTCGGAAGCTCTTACTGTGCTTGCACTTGAACTCCAGCACCATCTTGGTGTAGGTGTTGAAGGTGGTGACAGCTGATGCCATGCAGCAGGTGAAGGAAAGCCAGGCCGTGCTGGGGACAAAGTGCAAGAAGATTGGACAGTAAGAATCTGACTTTCTTGAAAGAAAAAGGCCACGATCTCTTCCCACTAGTAAACTAGACAATTGCCTCATAGGTGTTTAGGGATCTGACTGTGCAGCCTCTGCCACGTTCTAGGTAAAGAATTGTGGGGGCAACAGAGCTTAATTTGGTCTGTTTTAGTAGGACGTGTTCTGGATGTTTTGGAGTGAAAGAGAGTAACTCACACAATACTAAAATCAGACAAGTTTAATGGACTTATTTTCATGGCATTGATCAGTCATCTGTGCCATGCTCTTTCATGCCTGGTGTGCCTGTTTTGTGTGCCTGTGTCTGTTATCTATTTGGACTCCTATTCCCCAAGCTGCAGTTGGGCTTGTAAAATCTCCAAGATTCCACAGACCTGTAGCTCACACATATGCAGTGGACATAGCCTAACACACTCCCTCCCTTCCCCCCCTGCCTCCCCACACACAGAGCTGGAGATTTTCTGCCACTCAGATGCTGGGAGGAGTCATCTCTCCACACCTTCCTTAATTCTGAACTGGGCAGTCTAAGGGTCTACATAGTTGAGTATCTGAGAGAGACTTCAGGAAAACGTTTACTACAAATCTGGAGGTATCATAGGTTATACTAGTGGAATTTGCTTCTTGTGAAAACAATGTGGTTCTTGGCTTAAGGGTGTTTATAATGGATGGGAGCAAAGCTGGAGATTAAGAGAAGCTGGTTGGGTTCAATAAAGTAAAAAATAAAAGACACCAGGGAACTATATCAAACACATTCCTAAAAACTTGGAAGGTTAGCCCCCTAAATCTCCCTATGGTTCTGGGAAGCTCAGGAAACAGGAAATTTTGTGAGGTTAGGGAGGGATTTCGTGAGGCCAAGTGATGGTTAACGCCAGGCCACACGCTGGCACTATCTGTTCCTATCTGCTGCCTCTGACACACTAAGTGGGTTCAGGCTGGGATGCTTCCGGTGGGGGTTGGAGCTCTGCAGCTGTAATGCCAAGAATGGCCTGAAGAGAGACACAGGGTGAGAAACAGTGGGTCTGGGAAATGGCTGGCTGAGCAGAATAAAGACTTCCGAATCAGTGGCACTTAGTGTACCTTGAGAAAGGGGAGAGGGCCCCATAACGCGCAGCGCAGTTTCCATATTGCCTTAGAATGGAAACTTGAGCCCAGCACTGTCTTTTCAGGGCTCTTAACTACGCAGCACTCGTCCCAGTTAATGACAGTGTAAGTTGGGAGCTTTGCCCCGAATGAGGAGTGCTCCTCAAGGGAGAAAGTAAGGAGCTCGTAACCAAAGGGAATGTTTAGCTCCAGTGTGTTTGATTGTGGCATCTCCCTTTTTAAGAAAAATCGAAAAATAATTGACCCTTCAGTTCTTTAAGGGATAAAGAAGGACTGTGGTAGGGAAGTTTTCTTTCTTTCTTTTTTTTTTTTTTTT
>NW_003852519.1:1757637-1773232 GCF_000181295.1 Otolemur garnettii
TTTTTTTTTTTTTTGAGACAGAGCCTCAAGCTGTCCCCCTGGGTAGAGTGCCTTATCACAGCTCACAGCAACCTCCCACTCCTGGATTTAAGCGAATCTCTTGCCACGGCCTACTAAGTAGCTGGGACCACAGGCGCCCACCACAATGCCTGGCTATTTTTTGGTTGCAGCTGTTATTGTTGTTTGGCAGGCCCTGGGCTGGATTCGAACCCGCCAGCTCTGGTGTATGTGGCTGGTGCCTTAGCCGCTTGAGCTACAGGTGCTGAGCCTGAAGTTTTATTTCTAACACAGTTTGGTAGTAAGAATGGAGATAGGAGGAAGAAGTTACTCTTTATTACAGGAGAAGAGTGAGCCATTCACGGGGAATGGAATTCAATCCAAATTTCAAGACTAATTCTCTCTCTGGCCTCCAATACCTTGAATCATAAAATTAAAATAATTAATAAAAGCACCATTTTCTAAGCTTTACAAAATCAGTCTCATTTCTCAAGGGCAATATCCATATTAGGTGAAGAAGCAATTCCCACAGCAGATGAGCAGAAAAAATGGACAAGACAGCCTCCTAAAACTATTCAGAAGAATCCTCTGCGCACCTCCTCGGAAGGCGAGGAAAGAAGGGGTGTATCCTGATGACCTAGCCCTGTGTTGGACTGACAGACTCCAGGGGTAAGGGATGAGAAGGAGGCAGGAGGACAGAGCAAGCATCTAGTTGAGGGTGGACAACCTAATGAAGGCTGACCGGGCAGGGGGCCAGAAATATTCAGGAGGTAACAAGCACTTACTAGAAGGCCCAGCCGTAGGTCCAAGCATGCGGTCTCCAGTCTTCTGGACCCAAATTGACAGTTGCCTGGAAGACTTGTGAATACATCATATGTGCCACCATTCCCAGAAGACCTATGGAGGGAACAGGTAGGCAGAGCCCTTAGAGAAAGGCCGTCATGCCATCTACCAGGAATCTCATTTCAGAGCAATCCCATCATTTGGCATCAGGTGCAAGCTTATGCTGAAGCAGCTATTGCCTTTAATGGCCCCACATTTCCCGGAAGACAAATCTGCAATGGGGGCTTCTCCTTGACTGTTTTTCTTTGAAATGGGTTACTCTAAACTTTAGGCTGAAAGCTACGATAAAAGCCCCCAAGTCTATGCTGTGCCCCAGGGTGTTGTTCCCCTTTTTTATCCCCCACCCTCACTCCCAATGTTGGCTTATTTCTTCATCTTATAGACGTATCTCTCCCTCTATCCAGCAGAGCCCAGTCTTGAAAAGCTGTGTGAATGTCACAACTGAAAAGTAAACCAGATAGATTTTACTTGAGACAGCTGGAGGTAGTTTATAATGACCCAATATACAAATTCACATGTTATTTCAATTTGAAATTAAAGGCGTCTGTAATGATCTCCTACCTCCATTCTTTATACCACCTTTGGGCTCTCCCTTCCTCCAGCTAATGTTCCCAGGGTGGCTGCCCACCCCCTCTCCACTCACTCACCAGATAGGACAGAGGACACAGCAGCAAAAGCGCTCAGCTTGAGCCCACAGCCCGGGTTCCCCGAGAGCAGCAAGTCGGTCAGTAGCAGGAGGAAACTGATGCATTGAAGTCCAATGTAGGTGATCTGGGCTCCCAGGGACAGCCATAGGATTTCTACAGAAGCCAGAGGAAGAAGGAGCCCTCACTCTGTTAGTTAAATCATTGGACAAGCGAACACAAAGATGCCAGGGAGGAGTTAAAAGGCCATAGGAGAAAGGGGAAATGAGGCAAAGCAGAAAGCGTTAGGAATATCACTTCCCTGACATCCCCTGCAGGGCCCGCTCTGCACCAATACATCATCCAGAGCACTTGCCTGACTGTAAATACTGGGAGGGAGATGTGAGAAGAAATCATTTACTTTCCGTAAATCCTGTAGGGATATGACTTTGCCAGTTATCATTTTTGTCCCTTTTTTGTTATTTAGGAGACAGTTTTTTTTTCCCTTTCAGTCCTTTCATTTCATGGGGAAAAAATTGGAGGAAAGGGAATAAAAATCTAGGCTGTCAACATGGTTACTTGGCAACAAGAGTTGGGGTAGAGCTGTTGGTGGTTTTCTGTTTGTGAACCTTATTTATCCCTGCTGTTGCTTTTTCCTTTCCTGCATATGAATGAAAATTAGCTCTGGAAGAAACCATGTTGCCCAGTAGGGCTCAGAAGAGGAGAAAAGAGGGAGATCACAGCGCAGTGCAGATCCACAGTGGCCCAACTCAAGATACCTACTGTGAATTCCTCAGCAGACACATACTTGCCACAGGCCCCAAGGGAGGGTGGGGGAGGAAAGCGTTCTCCATCAACCGCTTCCCTCCAAATCGGAGAGCGGGGTGACATGGGCCTTGCAACGTGGCAAATTCCAGTAGTCCTTTCTCACCTCTCTCGGTGGGTGGTGTGAGTTCAAGGAAGCTTCGACACCTCTCACCTGAAACACACAAGGCAAAAACTACTGGGGCCTGGTCCTTGCTCTGCTGGCATGATGGCCCTCCCACCCCTGCCCTGAATGAAGGTGGCAGGCGTCTTGTCAGTGTCTCTCGTTGACAGCCCAAAGGATGGCTGCGGTGGCAGAGGCAGCCCTCGACGCAGGTTAATTTCTGATATGAAGATGTTTCCCTGGGAGCGCCTACATAGGTTAAGCTTCTTGTTTCCTGTGTCCAGAAGGGTTAATGGTTTTAGTTTAACTGAAGCCTTTTGTTGCCGCTGTCCCGCTGCACTGAATGGCTCTAACTTGTTTCCAGGACTGGGGATAGAGCAGTGCCAAGCGCACAATAATAAATGTAAATGTAAACACGCACAGTTTTATTTCTCTTCCATTTCCCTTCTCCTTTAGCCCAAATTGGGAGAAGTAGTAGAAAAGGGCATTAGAAAAACTTCACTGGCTGGGCGTGGCAGCTCACACTTAAAATTCCAGCCCTCTGGGAGGCTGAGGCTGGTGGATTCCCTGAGCTCAGGAGTTCAGAGAACAGCCTGAGAAGGAGCGAGACCCTGTCTCTACTAAAAATAGAAAAATTGGGCAGCACCTGTGGCTCAAAGGACTAGGATGCCGGTCCCATATGCCGGAGATGGCAGGTTCAAACCCAGCCCCCCCCCCATAGAAAAATTACTCAGGGCATTGTGGTGGGCACCTATAGTCCCAGCAACCTAAACTCTTGGGCTCAAGTGATCCTCTGGCCTCAGCCTCCTGAGTAGCTGGGACTACAGGAGCCCACCGCAACACCTGGGTAGCTTTTTTAGAGATGAGGAGTCACTCCTGCTCATGCTGGTCTTGAACTCCTGAGCTCAAGCACTGCACCTGCCTCAGACTCCCAGAGTGCTGGGATTATAGGTGGGATAATGCCATTTTCAATATGCTAAAATATTTTAAACCAGCCAGTCTTCTAAAGAGGGAGGAGGTGAAAAGCCAGAACTTTTGACCTTATTAAAAGTGAACTCCTATGGAGAAGGGACACATTGGGAGGTGGACAGTGCTGAGCCGTGAGGAGGGGGCACTGCTACGCTTCCAGGGCTTCCTTGCTGCATAAGATCCCTTCCCCCCACAGCCCCCCCACCCCCATCTTCCACCCTGCAGAATCAGGCAGGTGTGATGAGGTGGGTACCTGGTTCTTCCAAGGTTTCCTCACAGGATAGCCACATGCCACTCCGGAAGGTAAGGAAGGAGAAGCGGTCATCCCCAGCCTCCCAGCTGTATTGCACCACCTCCTGGGTTGATGTATTGGTGATGTCGCCATGCAAGGACATTGGCATGCCAAAGCAGTCGGCTCCCAGACTTTTCCCGCACACGGGCTTGGGCACCTTCTGTGTGCCCACGAACCAGTAGGTGCTGAGCAGGGATGTTGTGGAGAGGCTGAGTGATAGCATACTGAGGACGGCAGATAGGAGTGTCCGTTGGCCAGAGGAGCCCTTCGGGAGCTCCATCTGAAACACAAACACAACAGCGGGGAGGGAGTTGGAGATTTCCTGAGGCTCCCTCAGCTCAGGCTTTGTTCCTCCAATACTGACAGGTACAACCCGCCTCTCAGGATCTTCTCCAGGGGTTGTGGGGAAGGGTGGCTTCAGGAGCGGCCTGGAGAAAGAAACTGCAGGGTCTCAGAAAACAATACCCCCCTAAGGAAGGCCTCAGAAGCAGCGGGGTCTCTAACACCTCCTACCAGCCGGGGGCCCTTCCTTCTCCCCCAAGGCTAGCCATAGAAACTGGAATTCCTCTTCAAGGCCCTTCATAGAAACCAGAATTCCTTTTCCCCAAAGCCATCCATAAAACCTAAAAATGTCACTCAAACTTTCCTCTCTCTTTTCTGTTTAAGAATTGATCATAAATTATCCAACTCACCTTGTTTATTAGGCCATCCATCCCCTAGTCCAGCCAGGGACCTGCCCCATGCTGAGAAAGTAGAAAGCTGTACAGACAGCCCACAAGGAATCCAGACAGACAGAACTTGCTGGGTCTCCCCGCTCAGGCTATTAGCATCACACCCTTCTACCCTTTCTGTCCAATCATATTTCCACACAGTTGTCCCCACCTTGCTGAACCTAAGCATAAACATGGACAGTTTGCCCTCTATCTTTGGGTCTTGAAGGCTCCCACGATATAGGACTATGATCAAATAAATCTATACACTTTTTCTCCTATTAATCTGCTTCTTGTCGGTGACCTTTCAACGAACTCTCAGAGGACAAAAGGGCACTTTTCCCTTGGCCCCTGCACACCCATAGCAGTGATGTTTATTTAAGCTGGATCTTGTGAAGTTCCTACAGAAAAAATAAAATGGTGATTTTCTTAGATTGAATAATGACAAGGGCTGGACTCGGCGTGTGACACAATAATGTACAGAAGCAGGGATAAAGGTGACCCACCAGATAGGACAAATTATAATGAGGGATGCAGAAGTCAGAATGAGTTCCATATGACCATGTGGAGATCTTCTGTTTCTGCCTCAAAAGGTGAGAATGGTGTCTGCATGGCCTCTGGCTGGCAAACCGTGGGCAGGATGTATACGTGTACCTGTGCAGTGCCATGATGGACCCACTGACAGCACCTGCCCTAAGCAGCAGTGATGGGTTTGCCTGTAGCCACCACCTGGCACCTTAGACTGACAGGGATGGAAGAAATTGAGCGTGAGAGTGAATCACTGCACATCCTTCCATGGGAAGAGAAGTTTGGAAGGGCTTCACTTAATCTTGTTGCGAGTTTTCTCAATGATACTCTTTTCACAGGTATTTGTGGTCATGCCTGTTTTCCCCTCCAAGACTTCAAACTGCCATTAAGTAGCAAGTGTGTCTTTGTCACTTTTGTCTTTCCCCCAGCAGCTAATATTTTGCACATTTGACACACAATATAAACTGTTTATTACATCAAGGGTGGTCTGAGTAAGCATCAGATAGCAATAACCTCTGTCAGAATGTGGTTAAGCCACTGAGGCTATTATATCAAAGTGTTAGAAAAAGAACTGGGAGCTCTCCAAACACGTTCCTGGTGATTGTTCTTAGTTTTGAAAACAATTGACTTCATTGAAAGGTAGTAGCACTGACTCCCTGAGTTTGTTACTATAATAAAGTTAGTTATTGGTGGCCTGGTCCCTGCGTGATAGATTCCTCTAAGAGGCATCAGGAAGCCAGAAGCCCATCAATAAATAGACTGAAAGGCCTGGGGGAGCAGAAGGGGCTTGGGGGCCTGGAGGATAATAAAAGAAAGCAGTGAGCCCCCCTGGGTGTGGGGCTAGCCAAATCCTAGGGAGGAGATAGGACTTCTGGCTCTGGGGGAGGCAGTGACCTGGGCCCTGCTTTGTTCTACCAAGATGACAGAATCCACAAGGGAGATGGCTGCCTGGTGCCCTTGGAGGCTGGACACCAAGCACCGTGGCCGTGGAACTGTGCTAGGGTGCCCGTAGCCAAGCTCATGGTCAGTAGAGAGGACCCTGGAGGGGCTCCTGTCAGCATCCTGCCTCAGCAGTGCCTGCCTCTCGGTGGGCAAGAGAAAGAAAGCAGAAAGAACTGCGGCCATGTGGCTCTGGTGGGAGCCACCACTCTCATCTTCAGCCTAAGAGAAGGGAAAGGTGACCTAAGAAATGACCAGTGTTACAATTGCTAACTTTGTTGAGTGGTGGCTAGGACCCAGATTTAGCTGGATTTAGAAAAAAAGAAATGTGGCTCAGCACCTGTGGCTCAATCAGCTAAGGCGCCAGCCACATACACCTAAGGTGGCGGGTTCGAATCCCCAGCCCGGGCCCGCCAAACAACAACGATGGCTGCAACCAAAAAATAGCCAGGTGTCGGGCGCCTGTAGTCCCAGCTACTTGGGAGGCTGAGGCAGGAGACTCGCTTGAGCCCAGGAGTTGGAGGTTGCTGTGAGTGTGAGGCCATGGCACTCTACCCAGGGGGATAGCTTGAGGCTCCGTCTCAAAAAAAAAAAAAAGAAAAAGAAAAAGAAAAAAAGAAATGTGATGGGTGGTGTCCTTTGCATTACAGAGCAGTTTGTACATTGTATTAACATTAATTCAGACTAACCAGAAAAGAAGTCCACGCTTAGTTGCTGACAGACTTTTCTTAAAGTAAACCTGGAGCTTTCCAGTGGATCCCTCATATCAGAATTAATCAGCCCCAAATCTGCTTAGCTTAAGCCAATCTGCCTCTCCTATCGCCCCCAGCTTAATCGTTTCTACGTTTAACACAGAACTTTATCTTAGAAATTTAGCAGTCTGTTCTTCAGAATTACCAGGGACTAAGTCAGTGTATTATTTATGCCAATAAGGAATCCATATACTTCAAGTATACATAAAAACCAATATACAAACATGATAAAAACAGCTTCTGGGAAGCAATCTGCTAACATGATTTTTCTTTTTAAAGCACACAACAAATTTACTAAGAATTTAAGGTTTTAGTCATGACGTTCTGTTCCTAGGGATTATCCTTTCTAATTATTCTTACATTCATTGCTTTAATGGGAAGTGGAGTTCCAGGCAGAATGTCTTCACTAATAATTCTACATGAAGATTGAGCTAAAGGTGGAGGCAATTCTAAATTCTGTAACCTTAGGGTTCATTTTTCAACAACTATTTTCAATCTCATTTGGTTTGGAAATTTGTCCGCTGCTGTCACATCACATCGTATTTTAACTCTACACCCAATCCATTTCCAGTTACACATATTTGTAAGTTGTTCTCCAGGTGACTCAGAAATAAAGAAAGAATAATGAATCTCACACCAAGGCAACAATCAATTTAAGGACAAGGTGATCTGAGAAACAAGGGATGAAAAATAGTTTAGACTAAAGCTCAAAGAGGCTCCTTCCAGATGGAGTGTCCACCAAGGACAGACTCAAGGAGCCCTACATTCAAGGAATTATTTTCTTGATAAATTGAATGATAATCTCACTCAAGGAACTTTCACAAGAATTACCTTCAACTCATATTTCATTTTTTTTTCTCAAAACATGCCATTTCTCTTTAGGATCCAGGTACCTCTTATATCGGAAGAATAAATCCAATTTTGCAATGGTTTTCTTAAAGTGATCCTGAAGAAGTAATGGCCATAAGAAAATCTCTCTCTTTGTAAATGCAGACAGATGCCACGCCAAAGTGTCCCCTAGGGAAGGGACGGACTGGTTTCTCTGACAGTTAGGGCCTTAGCTCATTAGAAAGTGTGTAGGTGCCAGTAGCTCAGTTCCATCAGCATATATTAACAGAAAAACTCAGAATTGGCACGGGCTAAGAAGGAGAACAAATTGATGAGAACGCACATCTTAAAAGAACCAGGTGCAAAATAGCTGTGCAATCTCTTTCCTAACCCGTCAGGGGGGAGCTGGTTACCTTGGTCATGATCAGCATCTTGCGGCTCGTCAGGGAGGACTGGAGGATGCCATCTGCTCTCCAGGTCCCCGTGGTTTAATGTCACAAGTAGGAAAACTGCCTCCCTACCCACCTCCAGCTCCTTCCTAGCCCTCCCCTCCTATCTCATATTCTTTGGAGCATTCATGATTAAATGTTGCCTTACAGGGAACAAGGACATTTAATAATCGACAAGGCAATCATAGCACAGCTGTTCTGGGAGATTACACCAGGGAGCTGCCAATGGGCATCTGGATTAAGCACAAAGGAGCAAGGACCTGCATTTGCTGAGGAAAGCCTGTTTAAAGAGTAAAGGATGGTTTAGTTTCCATCTAACTGCCATGCTCTGGGTAACTGGTGTGAATGGGTTGGGCTGGATTTTATGGCACACAGAGAACATATTGCAGGGTCACCATTATCATAAAAGTTCCCACTCCCTTGAGTAGGGTTTTCCATCCCTTGGAAGAGGCTCTGTTCTCTGCAATGTCAAGGCCTCTCAGAGCCACAGACAGGTAATAGCTTCCTTGTTCCATGCGTGGTCACCTCTGCCTAGTTAGCAACACGGGTGAGGGTTATTAAGTTCCTCCCTCCGTACATAGAACACGGAGGGAAGTGAGAGTGTTGGCGGTGGGGCATGGGGAGAGGATGCGGAAGCAGCAGGATTAGAGATAAATTCCAGGGTGAGTGATGCTATGGCTCTATAACCATTTCACTTCCCCCCTGCAAGCAAAGGAATGAAAACACCTCCAAAAAAGAGTTTCTAAAAGTTAAAAAAGTGATCAATAATTCATAGGTGTTGATTATACATCTTCTTTCTGCCAGTCACCTGGAACTACACATCCATCCTTCTGTCCTCAAAATGACTGGGGGACATTCTGCAACTGCTCGTGATTCCGTAAGTGCTTTCCGGACTCTTGTCCTCCTGATGCTTTTTCCTTCTGCCTGGAATACCTTCAATCTCTTTACACCTAGTGATCTGCCTGCTTCTCAGGATTCCTGGAAAAAGTCATTCATTCTTTGAAAAATGTTTCTTTCGCCCCAAGACAGACAGTTCCCCCCCCCTTTGTCCTTGTCACACTGCTACCTCTCTCTCAACACTTCCTATATTCCATTATAATTACTGTATTTGTCTCGACTGTAAGCTCCCTGAAAGCCCTGTCCTTCCCCATCAGAGCAATCTCTGGAAGGTGGGCACAGTGGCTGACACATGTAGTCCCAGCACTTTGGGAGGCTGAGGCAGGAGGTTTGCTTGAGCCCAGGAGTTCAAGACAAGCCCGAGCAACACAGTGAGACCCTTGTCTGCATGAAAAATAGAAAAACTAGTCAGACATGGTAGTTTGAGCCTGTCGTCACAGCTGCTTAGGAGGCTGAGGCAGGAGGATCACCTTAGCCCAGGAGTTTGAGGTTACTGTGAGCTACGATGACACCACTTCACTCTACCCCAGGCAATAGAATGTAGCCTGTCTCAAAACAAAACCAAAGTTTTAAAAAAAGTTTATTTAAAAAAGTGGGAGCAATCTCTGGAAGTTTGAAAAGGATGCAGATTCCTGGACCCTACCTTGAGATCTCACAGTAGTTCTGGGATAAGGCCCAGGAATCGGTAGTCTTAGAAAGCTTGTACATACCTAGGGAATTCATGGAAAGTGACGCTTACTGAACTGTTTGGGGGCTTATGATTAAGGAAGCCCTCTATATCCTGCCTGGCCCTTCCTCCACCTCTTCTAGGTTAGCCACGAAATCCTGTCCTTCCCATTCTATAATCGTGTAGCTAGTTTAGGGATGCAAAGGCAGGTTCCCTTTAACTCAGTGTTTGAATTAGTCCCCATCCTTGCTAAATGAGTCTTTTTGGATCCTACTTTTGTCACTCTAGTCTCCTTAGACTGCTGTTAACAAACAAATTTGATATACATGTGCTCATGTCCAGGCATGTTTGTGGCTTCTCCCAAACAGCCCTTTATTCATTGGGCAGAAGTCACTCTCCTTGGGGGGAAAGCAGGACTCGTGGCCGATTTTCACATTGCTTTGGGCTCTGGGCTCCCCAGCCTCGGCCACACGGTTTCATTACAACGCTGGGTGGCGCTCTGCCCTCATAGTTCCCAGTTCTGTCACATGCCTCCCTCACCAGTCAGCAAAATGTGAGTGGAGGTGGCAGCTCCTCCCCATAGGACTGTTCTTTTCTCCCTTCATCTGGCTTCCCTCCTCCCCCCGCATGCTAATCTACAGAGTGCCATGTGTCAGCCTTATGGAATTTAGGGCTCTGGATGAACTTTGGGGGCAACCAACCACTCCCTGGAGGACATCTTGTAGGATTGTTTCCTGTAGCATAATTTTTTTTTGCAGCCAGTTCCCAGTGATTCAATAAATCCTCAAATCCTTCCCATGAGAAATACAACTCCGCGGTATCAGAAACTAGTCAGTAGATGTTTCCGGATGAGTTTGGTGCACATTTTTCTTTACTTAATTGTATCCTTATTCTCTTCCCCGCGCCCCCCCCCACCCAACAGTGAACAATTCTTTTCCCTTCTGTGTGCTTACACCCTCAAATACTTGTAGAGGCTTCTCACATCCCTCTTGAGTCACCGTTTGGCACGGCCTATGTCTTTGGATTTTATTGCCTCTGCTCATAACCGCACCCTCCATGCCTTAGTAGCGTTAAGTTTGCCTTCTCCAGGGAAAAGGGGATGGGAGTGGCTGTCTTAAAGTGTGTTACATGAGGCGGCTCAGAGGTGGCTTTGGACTGAAGCTCATGAAACTTCAGCTTCGGGGTCACCCATTCCCTTGGCTCCTCCTAAGATGTGCTACCTAATTTGTACTTGTCATTTTGTGTTATTTTTCTTAAACATGATTTTAGACCACTGCAAATCCCAGACCCATCCTTAGAAGGCTGTGCATTTTGTGTGCATGCTTGGCTGGCTGGCTATTGGCAGTGACCAGTCTTGAGTCCCCTCTCCCCAAGGACCCTGGGCCACAATGTATAATTTCCTCTTTTGGACAAAACATAGTTTCTCTGCCTGGCCACAAAAATCTGAGCCCAGCATACTACTCACTTCCTTTCATTGTAATTTGGGCATGTTAATATTTTTTTTTCTTCCCTTTCCTCTCTTAGAACAGAAAAAGTAATTGCTAGTGTCAATGCCCCACAAATATAATTAGGCTAGGCCTAGAAGCTCATGACTCAGCACTGACATGAAGATTCCACCTCTCTAAACCGTATTTAACTTTGGTATGTTTGGACTGTTAGCAAGATGATTTCCACAGGATACGGAGGTACCTCACTGTTTATGACATCACAAAGTCAAGGGTGGGAACTAACCTACATTTGCCAAGGTCCTCCATCCCTATTCCCTGTACTCTACAAAACCACATTTATAGGTAGGCATAAAGAGCAATAATCTTGGGACACCCACACAGATGTTGTAAATGGGCATTCAACTTATTGTTTTGTGAGTACACTGTAGATTAGAGGTGATTAACAGAAAGAGCAAGACCTCTGAGCCAGAGCAGGTTGTAGGCTACACCACGTCCCTAAAGCCAGTGCCCGGGGCTAAGGGATCCAGTGGTATTTTATTTTTCACCTATCTATTCTGGCATCGTCTTCCAAGAAAGATTTGTCTGCCCTCCCTGGTAATAATACCTCTGTCCTCTCAGGAGCCAGAGTCCGACTTGCGTCCCATTAACTCCTTTCTGTCACTCAGTAGACAAAGGGCTGGAGTGGAGTGTACAAGTTTGGGCTGCCCCTGGCTGTGATTGACATGCCCTTGCCTTGGCACCTGCCTGTTCTGAGTGTGTCCTGAGCCTCTTGTGTAACTCATCACATGGCTTCCTTGTCTGCTTTGCTCACTGACTTCAGGTTGCTCGATTAGAGGAGCAGCTGTTTTAGTCATTGTCGATGCTCAAAGCCTAGCAGTGTTCTAATATCTAGGAACGAATGAACACATGGACAAATGAGCTTGAGGTTTGTAAGACAGATAAGCCTCACAGGTATGATCAGGAAGCCTGAGGATGAAGAGGTGAATAAAGAAGTGTGTCCCAACAGCTTTCTGTTGCTAAAGGAGACAGGATTCTTTCTGATTCATGTATTTAAGAGCAGAGAGAAACCACAGAGGGGTCTGTAGGTCCACACACACACCCTGAACTCTTATACACAGATACACCCACAGTATTATCAGATAGACCCTCGGCCAATACATTTCCTCCCACCTGTAGAAACATTCCTGTTTTTTGATGAACAAAGCCCAGAAAACAGCAGTGATCTCATGAACGAGTATTATCTTTAATTCACAGAGACCCAGAGACAGACAGATGGCTCAAAAGCCAGTGACAGATTGGAAATGCTATGTCGTTTTTCAAGCCGCGTGATTCCCTACTCATCAGAGAGCCCTTTGGGATGATGTATCTCAAAGTTGCTCAGATTTTGCTGCTCTAATTACAACTTTTACTTGGTGCCTGACATTTCTCTCCTTCACTTCCCACGGGCTAGCTTGACATTTGCCTTTCCGCCTGGAAAGACAGAGCAATGCCACCAAAGCGCCTGTGCTGAGTGTCCAAAATGTTTTCAACACCACGGGACACTTAGCCCGGGATTTCCTTAGCTTCAGTTTAATTATTCTCAACTGTAACCATGTTTAGGGGTCTACCTAACCCCAAACAGTCACACAATAAAAAACACTCCAGTCTTCCTAACGTGGGTCCCGAGTTCTAAGAACACTTGTATAGGGAAGGACCAAAGAAAAGCATTTTGGGGGGCCCCTCTCTCGCCTTTCCCTTTCCGCCTTTTAATTGGAAATGTTTGACGGCTTTTGCTAATGCAGTCATTTCCAGGAGAGGAAGCCGCCTTTCTTCCCGGCTCCAAGCAGCTGGAGTGAATCAGAGGGGCAGCGGCATCTGCACATCCTGTGGGGCAATCGCTCACGCGCGGGTGACGACGCCCCCGGGCGGCTGTGGCGGGGGCGCTCGGGGACCCCGGGGCGGGGCGGGAGGGCACTATCTGGGGCGCCCGGGTGCGGCGGCGGCGTGACACTGGGCCGCCCCGCCGGCCTCCTCCCTTCCCTTCCAGCTGCCCCACTCCCCTGCAGCGGTCCCGGCCGCGCCCCCGCCCGTTTACTACGGCGCCCCGGTCGCCTAGCAGCGCCGCGCGTTGCCAAGGTGACGCGCCCGGCGTGTTTTGCATTGTTTGGCTCCTTCCTCTCCCGCCCCTGTGCGGCCGGGCGGCGCTGGGCCCCGCGGCGTGCTCCCCGGAGCCAGATGGCAGGAGGGCGGGTGGAGACAGGGAGATCAGAGAAATTCCTCCCGCGGGCCTGTAGGCCAGGAGTCAGAATCTGGCGGGTCGCTGGACTCTAAAAATCTGGCAATTTCCCTGCCCTAGCCCCTAGAGTTACAGGTCCCTGGCTCCTGCTCTAAAGGAAAGGGTTGTCTTTGCCTCCTTTGGAGGATCTAGAAGTGAGACTTCCTGACCACAATCCCTCGGGATCTAAGTTCTAGTCGCGACCATGCCTGGACTGATGATTTTGGCCAAGTCAGCCTTCTAGAGGGTTGAATGTAAATTTACCCTCCGGGGTCAATGAGGGGAAAGAGCTTCCTCCTTCACTACCGGGCACCTTGCTGGACCCTTCCCAGACATCTCCTTTAAGTCTCCCAACTGGCCTGAAAAAGAGGTGGCATTTCCATTCTACAAGTGAGGGTTCAGATTCTCAGTTTGACTTGTTCAAGGACACATGACTAGTAAATGGTGGAGTCAGTATTCACACCTCCGAAGACTGCGCACATGACTCATCACCAGGCCACCACTCAGGAACAGGGCGGGCCCAGTCACCTTTGACAACATTTACCGATTGCAGTCCTCATGGTCGAACTACTACAGAATGAGGCCCTGGATTAAGTGTACTTTATACTCAGGTGTATATTAGTAAGCAGACACCCCCACGTTCCCTCTCTGTCTCTCCTAGAAAACCAATGATACAGAACAATACAATTTGCTCTAATTGAGACTGCCTTTTTCTGTCACGTTCACATCCACTTCTTTATTCTGTTTGGGCTCCCTCCCCGTTAAGGAAGTCCCCTGAGCCCACACTTGGATGTGTCTGCGGAATCACCAGCTGTCCTCTGCAGTCCCAGAAGTGTCTCTTCCTTAGCTTACTGTCCTTCCTTCTGAGATCTCTAGCTTCCAGCTGATCAAGTGCACGCCACTACATGCTCTCTGTGTGGCTCTAGTTTGCTGGCTAATTGTAAATGTGATTTTTCTCTCCTGAGAAATGCAAGGTATTTAAGGAGGAACACCATTTGTTTTAGTAACCCTTTCAGTTAAAAGTTGCCAGTTGCCAGTATGAAGGGAGACCGGTCATGTCCAGATGTGGGTCCGATTCTAAACAAGCCAGCACTTCCCTGCAGACTTTCTGGTCCCTGAATTCTCAGAGACCAGAAAGCGCCTGTGTTCACCGTCCCAGTTCTAGCTCAGGGCTGGCATCCAGCAGGACCTTGGGGAGGCTTCATTGTTCTCAGGTGTAGAACTTAGTGTCTGTTCCTTCAATTCACTAGGGTGACACACAGCTTGCCACCACCACTCAGCCTTTGCCAGGGACCAGATTTTGGCAACAGGAATTATGCAGATGAAAGGACAAAGGAGCCTGGAGGACTTTAAGCAGTCCTGGAGACAGAGAGGAACAGGAAGATGAAGAGGCAAAGGCAGAAGAAATGGAAGTTTTAATGAGGAAGATGAAAGAGCAAGAGGCCGAGGTGTGGACACAACCAGTTTATCAGTAAGAACTAGGCAAGAGTAGTCCATTTCTACTCCCTTTTGTATAATCTGCAGTGTGTTCCCACGCTCCTTACTACAAGCATGTGAAATAAATTAAATGGATGAACTGGGATAATCTGTGTTACAAAACCAACCCTAGGGGTACAACACATGTGAGATGTTCACAAGATTTCAAAAATCTGTGTACTTACCTCCTGGGTGAGGCAAACATTTTTAGTCAGTGGAGAGGGTTTGCTCATTCACTTTTGAAGTGCAGAGGCAAAGAGGTTTCAGTTTGTCTTCTGCTCCGTCTCAATCAGTTCGGGAGAATGATGTTTGGTGTGAGGATGGATCAGGTCCCCTCTTGCCTGCAGAGGGGTGAGCTGTGGTTTGGAGAGGATGGAAAGGATGTCCTGAAGACAGGACACCAGGCTGGGTGGAGTCTGGTGACATAGGGGGTTTACTCTATGATGTCACAATGGCAGGCAGGGGTCTCCCTGCTGCACCCAGTCTCTTCCTCCTCCCCCCAAAGGATGAGGGCATGCTGGGTGCCTACCACCAAGGCTCATGTCTTCTGAGGTCTTCCAGATCAGTGCTTCTCTTATTGTGCATAAGAATCACCGAGGGAGCTTAGTCAAGTGTAGATCCCAAATGTCTGGGACGGCTCCCACATGGTACCAACAAACCCCACTGAGTCCTGAGGCTCGAGGCCAGGGCTGCCGAGGAGAAATACAATAGGGCCACACATTTTCTAGTAGTCACATTAAAAAAGTAAGATGGACACAGACACATGCTGCAACACACCAATAATTTCTTACATAATCCTATAGTTCGAGTAAATGTAGCTCTTTCAAAACAAGTTCAATGGGAAAATATTTTTATACAGTTTCTGTTTTAAACTTAAAAATTAAAATCATGAATTAAAATTAAATAAGACATTCAGTTTCTCTGTTGCACTATCCATATCAAAAGGGCTCAACCACATGTGGCTGTAGTTACTCTATTGGATACATAGCTTTAGA
>NW_003852519.1:1774640-1782868 GCF_000181295.1 Otolemur garnettii
GCCTCGGCCAAATTGCAACAACAAAAAAAACAGTCAGGAGTTGTGGAGGGCACCTGTAGTCCCAGCTACTCTGGAGGCTGAGGCAAGAGAATCACCTAAGCCCAAGAGCTGGAGGGGGTTGCTCCGGCTGTGATGGAGGTTGCTGTGAGCTGTGATGACATGGCACTCTCCCAAGGGCGACAAAGTGAGACTCTGTCTCTAAAAACAAACAAACAACCAAAAAACCCAACAATGACAACTACAACAAAAAAATAACCAGGTGTTGTGGTGGGTGCCTATAGTCCCATCTACTCTGGAGGCTGAGGCAAGAGAATCGCCTAAGCCCAAAAGCTGGAGGTTGCTGTGAGCTGTGATGCCACAGAACTCTACCAAGGGCGATAAAGTGAGACTCTGTCTCTACAAAAAAAAAAAAGAGAGAGAGAGAGAGAGACCAAAATTCCTATAGAAAAATAGGCAAAACTTAGAAGTGGAGTATTTACAAAAAGATACATGTAAGTGGCCCTAAATATATGAAATATAAATTTAGGAAAAGGTATTCAACTTCACTTATAATAAGAGTAATGCAGACTAAATCTAGAATGAATAAGATACACTTCTCATCCATCAGATTGGGAAAATTAGAAAAGGCTGACAATACAATCTGAGGCCATGGGAAACAGACATTTTCATACACTGCTGTCAGGAATCCACAAGGGTACCTCTGTGAGATTTACCGTTGGGGGGAGAATTTGGCAACATCTAAGAAAACTACATGTGTGATTCTCCTTTGAGCCAGAAATCGTAATACTAGGAATTCACCCTGAAGATACACCTGCAACAATATGAAAATGAATAAGCACTACAGTTATTAATTACATTATTTATAATTGTAAGATATCGGAAACAGCCCCGGCACCCCAGCATAGGAAATTGGTTGAATTAAATATGGTACATGCACACAGTGGAGTATTGTGCAGTTATAAACAAAACAAAACAAGGGAGATTTCTATCAACCCATATGAAATAACTTCCAGGAATTTATTTTTTTTTTTAGACAGAACCTCACTTTGTCAGCCTTGGTAGAGTGCTGTGGCATCATAGCTCACAGCAGCCTTCACCCTTGGGCTCAAGTGATCCTCTTGCCTCAGTCTCCCAAGTAGCAGGGACTACATGCACCGCCACAACAGCTGGCTATTTTTTCGAGACAGGGTCTTACTCTTGCTCAGGCTGGTCTGGAACACTTGAAGTTCAGGTGCTCCACCTGCCTGGGCCTCCCAAAGTGCTAGGATTACAGGCGTGAGCCACCCTTCCAGGAAATAAATGTTAATTGAAAAAAATTCAAAATACAGAAGAGATACTACCTTTTGCGTAAGAAAGAAGGGCAAGCGAAACACATATATAAACAATTTACTTATTGCTACCAAAAGAAAACACTGAAAAGATAAACCCGAAAACAGTGAAGTTGATTATTTATTGGAGGGAGGGAAGAGAAGCCCTTGACGCTTTTCTGAGAACTTCTCTTTTGTTTAGTGAGATTTTGGAAGAATGTTAATGTTCTACATATTCATAATAAAATTAAAACAAGATAGGAAAAGGGGGGGGAATCCCTAAAACTGAAAGCAACTGGAAACAAATGAGCCCAATTGTATTTCACAAGAATGCTGTAACTACACAGAAGGGGAAAAAGTAAAAGGAACAACTAATTGCAGGAACTCATGAACGTGGTGCTTGAGTCTGTCAGCCTTGGGTAGGTTGAGTGGGGAGAATTGCAGCCAACTCCTCAGCTCTTTCTAGTATTTATCCTTTATTCACCTCGTGGTAGATGTGTGAAGCAATTACAAAACTCTTTTAGATGTATGGTGGGGCTGGGCAAATTGAAGAAACGTGCTAATGCTGTTGAGATCAGAGTTCTCCTTATGGGAAAGGGTCATCAAAATATAGAATGGAGGGAGGCAGGAAGGAAGTCTATGGGGTGGACTGGAATTAGAGGCATCGGTGTAAGTTTGTGATTCCTTATATTTACATATGAAATATACACACATGTGTGTATGCATGTATGTAAATTTGTGTGTATCTGTACATACATATTCATAATAAAGTGCAGAAGAGCACTTTTGTATGTGTAAAAACGTGTATTTTTTCTAGCTTTTTCTCCTGAAAGGACCTAGAGGCTGGATACAGTGGCTTACACCTGCAATCTCAGCACTGTGAGCCCCTGTGGGGAGGATTGCTTAAGGCTAGAAGTTCAAGACCAGCTGAGGCAATGTGGCGAGACCCTGTCTGCACACACACACACACACAAACAAGAACAATAATAACAAAAATAGCCCCAGAAACAAAGACTACCCAGTAACAATGAGGACTTGACACTCAAATCTTGGTTTCTGATCCTAAAAGGAATCAGAACTTCTCAAGGAAATGTCCAGTTCCATAGCAGGGACAGGGAAGTTACAAGATTAACTTGAAACATCTTTTTATGCCAGAAAATAAAAACATGCTTGGGGGAAAAAATGATGGGGGAATTTCACTAGGATATTAGATCCCCCTAAAGGGATTCCTACTGGCTAAATCTGGTACACTTTGAGCAAATAAGTAAGTTAAGTACAGTATTTAATTATAAACCATTGACCAAAACAGGAATTCATGAGTCCAAACTCATAACAAATTGAAAGGCAGATAAGTAAATAAATAAATAAGAAAGGAAGGCTCTTGCTTACTATATAAAGCAAGGAGCTGACTGGTAACTGTGGACTATGTGCTGAAGTTGGAAAAAAAATCATCATTTTGTAACTATTTTAATAAAGATAAGTTCAGGTTGGGACTGATGGCTCATACCCTTAGTCCTAGCACTTCGGGAGAGAGAGATGGAAGGATTACTTGAGGCCAGGAAGTTCAAGACCAACCTGAGCAAAGGGAGACCCCCGTCTTTACTAAAAATAGGAAAAAATTAGCCAGGCATGATGGTGGGCGCTTATGTAGTCCTAGCTATTTGGGAGGCTCCAGGAAGAGGATCACTTGAGCCCAGGGGTCTGAGGTGTTATATGGCAGGCGGAGGCCCTGGCATTCTAGCCCAGGCAATAGTGGGAGACTCTGTCTCAAAAAAACAAACAAACAAACAAACAAACAAAAAAAAACGTTCAGATACAAGCATCATTGGATATAAATCTAGGGGAGCATTTTGATGATGAATAGGATAACTGGGTGGTCTTAGAAGTGTCTCCTTACAGGTTGCTTATTATTATTGCAAGGGAAAATGTACTTGTATAGTTCAGAACTCAAATAATACTTTGACCAGGTAATTAACATTGACTTGGACAGTGAGGGGCAGATGGACATTGTGTGTCTCTGAATATGAACCCCTGAGGACACAGCATTACGCATATAGTATTCAGGGAACCAGACATAACTGCTGTTCTAAAATGGTTAAGCATTCAAGGGATTGTGCCCAAGAATCCAACTACTTCTGGCTTTGGAAAGAGTCCTGAGCAGCACTTTTCTCAAAAATAGGTCATTTCCAGCTTGGCCTTGAAGACTCCAAACTATCTGCTTTCTTTATTGGGTAAAAGGTGGTATTTTCCAATTTGTATATAATACTACCTCCATAGCAAATAACAATGCATAGATTGCACTCCTGTTTATACTTCAGTCTTAAGGCCAATTACCATATTCTAGCTTTCCTTCTTGATGCCAGGACTTGCTGGTACCTTAGAAAGATGATGGGATGGATTGTAAGTAGAGTGGAGTCTCAGGGTTAACTAAGGGATGTGCTAAAACCCTTAGGTAAAGTCATTGAACCGTTGGGTGATGCTTATTTTTAAAACGGAGTTGAGATAACCTTCCCTACTTAATTTATCAGGATGTCATACAGTTAAAATGAGAAAATATGAACTCTTTTTAAGAACTTCGGATTTAGACAGATCTTGATGTAAATTCTGCTTTTTCCCCCATTTATATGCTCTATGACTTTGGGCAGATTTATTCAAAATCTCTCTAATCCTCAGTTTTCATATCTGAAGAATGGAGATAGTCACAGCTACTTCATACAGTCTTGGAATAAAATGAGATAACAAACAGAAAGCATTTCAGAGTGCCAGGCAGAGAGTAAATACTTAATTACTGTCAATGATTATTATTAATGATCATAATTTGTGTAAGAGGAATTAAAAAGGTGGAAAGGAATTGTGCAACCTATTAGTTATAATAGTACATGCTTTTGCATGTGAAATTAAAGCATGCCTCTGAATGGGTGCAGGGATGTTTAGATTTACTGATGACAGTTGGTAAGGAGAATCTGCTTGTTCCAGCAAACCCTGATGATTTTTCCCCAGTTGAGACACTGTCCATCTATATTTAGACTTCACGTACTGCCAGTTTGTGAAACATTTTATGCCCTGGGTAATTTGATATTGCATCTTCTACTTCCTCTTAACACTATAAATTCCTTGAGAATAAAGACAGTATTTTCTCTGTGGTCATAAAGCCCTGCAGGGCTTGGTGAGGACTGTGTGGGTGTTCAATATATTAAGTACTAATTAGCACCATAGGGAAGCTGAGATTGTTATTAACTTTTCCAGCCAACGTGATTTGGCGACTTGTGTTCAGTGTACACTGAGAGGGAGCAGGGAGAGGCTACTAATTTGCCGGGGATCTGGCGCCTCTTACAAAGGAATGCGCACACAGTTGTCCCCCTGGGGCTCACATCCCTGGTGGCATGAATGAATGTACATTCTGGAACACAAGGAGGATTGGTTGTGCCTTCTTTGGTTTTCTTTTGAAGCGCTGACTTTCATTAACTTGAACCCCAAAGTCTACCCACCGATACTCCCTAGCCACGGAGCTTGAGTGTCTTATTAGGTCACAATGAGCCTCAGTTTTCTCATTTTCAAAATGGGAATGATAACCTAAGAGCCCCAAAGATGGAGATTTTACATCTTTTGTGTTTACCTGGATGGAGCTGAAGCACGTTCTTCTTAGTAAAGTATCGCAAGAATGGAAAAAAGTATCCAGTGAATGGACGACACAGGTGCCCACCATCATGCCTGGCTAATTTTTTCCTATTTTTAGTAAAGATGGGGCTGTTGCTTTGCTTACTAATATGAAACCAATATATACACAACTACAAGCCCAAGCGAAAGAAAAACACAAGTATAGTTGAGGGAGGTGGAGGGGAGAGGAGGCAGAGAGGAGGGGGAAGGAGGGAGGGTGATTGGAGGGATCTCACTTACCGTGCGCAATGTGGAGGTGTTCAGCACAGCCCCTGGGTGAAGGGCTCAGCTGCAACTTGAACTCTACCTTAGAAATGAACATTTATATTCTCATATAAATATGAAATTTAAAAAAATAAAATAAAATGAGAGTGATAACATCAGTTCTGTGTACTTCTGGGGTTATCATGGACTTGGCGATGAGATAGTTTACGTAAAGCCTGATTCAAGCAGAAGGTACTATTACAATGTCACTCAGCTAAGGTCTGAGGCTTTAAGGGCGGCTTCTTGCCTCAGAGATGACAACCAGCTGTTTTCAATGCATCACATACTCCCAGCTCACAGGAATGGGGGCTGTACAGAGGACTTGAGGGCTGAGCCCCTTAGTGGCCCTGGTTCCCCACAGCAAAGGCTGTGTCTCAGTTGCTCCCAAGCAGCACAGACACACACCTGGCTGTCCCCCAGGAGCAAAAGCAGGTGGGTGTGGATATGCTCTGCCCACAGGCCAACACTCTATGTCTGCATGGACTAGCCAGTGCTTTGCCCAGACTCCCCCAGGACCACCCACAGGCTGTGTGGAGTGCTGCTGAGGACCCCAGAACAGAACTTCCCTGTGCAACAGTAATCAGCACCCAGCTGTCCTGGCTTCCTTGTTATTTTTGGGTCTTCTTCAAATATTCCTACACTGAACCCCCTCCCCCATCCATTCCACATTTCTCCTTTGATATCTCTGCTTTGACTTACATCATGGGATGACCCACTTGTACGCTGTGGCCATGGTGCTTCAAGCCAGTGCTTCTGCCCAGTGACAAAGTCAGCTGCTGACGGTCCTTTAGGGGAAGGGACACCAACAGCTCTTACCATGACACCCTTCACTTCTTTTCTCAAGGAGATTTCTGAGAGAGAGGCCCTGCTTTTGCCCCTCCCATTGGTAATCTTAAACCATGGGGGACAGAGGTAGCTGATGTCCTGGAGGGGTTCCGGGGCTTCACTACTTATACTTGTCATGTCTTGTGTTCCTATTTACAAACACTCCAAGCGGCTCACACACATATTCCCTTAATACTTTACCTGGTGGAAGGTGTTTCCAGAATAAACTCCTTTACAACTAAACCAGGGAATCGCTGAACTCCAGAGTTAGAAGGAACCTTGGAAACATCTCTTCTAATGGCTTCATGTGAACCCGTGTGAACTTTGCTGAGATGATTTGAAGTCCCACGGCTGATCAGGGGACGAAGGTACTCCCAGCCCTGTTCTCTCACACTGCACTTCACCAAGGTCCCCTTTGCAGGAACCAAAGAACCACAAACTAGAAGGAAACTTGAAAGAGCTTTGCTCTGCTCCTGTGACGGAGGCAGCATTAACCCAGAGTGTGCAGGGTATTCACTTCACCTTCGATGACTTTCTTTTACTGAGGTCTTTTATATGTGTCTCTTTCTTTTCCTCCCTCCTATAAACTATAATTAAAAATTGCTGTTTTAGGCTTGGCGCCTGTAGCTCAGCAGCTAGGGTGCTAACCACATATATGGGGCTGGTGGGTTCGAACCTGGCCAGGGTCTGCCAAACAACAATGGCAACTATAACAAAAAATAGCCAGGCACTGTGGTGGGTGCCTATAGTCCCAGCTACTTGTGAGGCTGAGGCAAGAGAATCAGTTAAGTCCAAGAGTCGGAGGTTGCTGTGAGCTGTGATGCTACAGCACTCTGCTGAGGGCGACATAGTAAGACTCTATTTCCAAAAAAAAAAAAATTGCTGTTTTAGCCACTTGGCATGTTGTGATGCATGCATGCAAAAGACTAAAAAATAAAACAAAGACCCCCTCCTCCCCACCCCCAAACAAACCCCAGACAGAACAGTGCTGCAATCTGAAAAAACGACCATCTTTCAGATGCGGCTTCCGACCTGGCCCACAGGGACGCCCGCCTGGGCACTCCTGAGCTCCTCCTGCCCTTGCTACCAGTTTGTTTTGAACTTAGATGCCTTGCCCAAGTTCCCTGGTCCCCAAAGAACACCCTGTTCAGAAAGCGCAGTCCCTTCTCCACCCTGCCTGCCATGGGACTCCAAGCCAAACAGCGCTTTCCTGCCTTTTGCATTCCGCACAGCCTTCCCGGGCTTGTTTCCGCTGCTGGCGGGGAGCTCCTGGGGAGAGGAAAATGGAGCAAACCTTTGAGGGACTATGTTCAGCTACCACAATGGCAGCGGAAAAATAGGTACAAAGAACAAACCATGTAGTCCCCAATTCTTCACAGGATTACTATCTCAAAAAAAATAAAATCTCGTATATGCAAATTAAAAAATTACAAGCTGGGTAATATTTTGAAGCCTATGCAAGTTATCCAGGGGCTGAGGGGCCGTATACCCTCTCTGGGGCGACCAGTTATTTAGACCCAAAGCAGGACTCTTTTGAGAGTGAAGGGGGTCTTATGCAAGAGGATGCCAGTGGGCTGCCGGCTGGTACTTACATATCTTTATTGACACGGGGCGGTCTGTGGCTGGTCAGCTCTGAGCATTCACTGTATTTAGCTGTGGCTGCTTTTTCTTTCTTCTTCATCTTTTTTTTTTAATTTTGGAGATAGAGAGGGAAAGAGGGGAGGAGCGCAGAGAGGGAATGGAGGGGAGAGAGAGAAAGAGGAGAGAGAAATAAAGATTCTTTGCTTTTGTGTGACTTTTGCCCCTTGGGACCCCCGGGTGGGGAGGGCTTTATCCCTTTCCCCAAGAGAACAGACGAAATGTGTGAGGACACTTCGCCCATCTCCTGAGTCTTTTCTTCTCCAGTCCTTTAGAGTGTGTGTAGGTCTGTCAGCAGTGCCCTATTTGGAGGAGTTTCCTGGCCTTTCCCTGGCCTGGCTGCTCTTCTGCCGAGCCCACGTGGTCCGCCTAAGCTCCATCAGCGTCTTGCCCAGGCTAGAGCAGCCTCCCTGGAGACATGGAGCCTCCAGCTCTCATGTCTCTCCTCCTAACCTGACAGCCCCTTCCTAGGCCCCCGGAGCAGGTGCTGGGCAGTCTTACCCTCTTCAGCTTCTGGTCACATACTTTCTCAGGTAC
>NW_003852519.1:1783133-1788588 GCF_000181295.1 Otolemur garnettii
CTCCTCCCCACTGCCCTCGCCTGATTTCCACTGAGCTTTACGTCCCTCTCTGCACACTGGTGCTCCGTAGTTAGTTCTAACTTAATAGTGAATCCAGGTGGTTCTCCCCATCATTCTCAATAGCTACAAAGAAAACAAAATACCCAGAAATAAACTTAACCAAGGAGGTGAAGATCTCTACAAAGAGAACTACAAAACATCGAGGAAAGAAATTGCAGCTGATGTATGTGGAAAAACCATATCCTGCTCATGGATCAGTAGAATCAACTTTATTAAAATAGTCAAGTATTTTATGAAACAAACAGGACTCAACTGCTTTTCTACGTCAAGAGCTTTGTCTCCAGAATCATACTATTTGGATTCAAATTTTGTCTCGTACCACGTATAAGATGTTTAAATTTGAGCAAGTTACTCAATCTCTCTGTGCCTCAGTCTCCTCATTTGCAAAATGTTGTTGTCAGAATTAAATTTACAGCACTGAGAACATCTGGGTAAGCCTCAACCCATGCTATTCCTGTTATTCGTCTTCCTGTCCCCCTTTTCTCTCGGTGCTGTTGGCCACTTCTGGGGAGGTTTTTCTGAGCCGGTCAAAACTGCACCTCGCATAAGCGCCTCAGGCTGAAAACGCACCTTCTGCCTTCTAGATGGCAGGTATCTCTGTGGGAGGATAATAACACCTGACGCCTGTCATTAATCCCTGCCAGGCTGCTAGCCTTTCATCCTGAGAGATTCCAGGGCCCTTCAATAAGAGAAGCAAAAACATTCATTAAGACATTAACATTTGCATGGCTGGTACAAGTCATGCTGATACAGCTCTTATCTGAAACCTTCAAGCCATTTTAAGAGGTTTGAGTATTCCAAGCATCTTCAAATCTCAGTGACCAGAAGAGTTCGACCTAAAGACTTCCTTCCCATTCCTCCTTTCCTTCTTCCCTGGCAAAGCAGAGACAAAGGCTTGGTCTGAGCGTTCCCTCCACCTCTGTTTCCTCAGATGGGGAAAGTGGAAAACACAAAAGAGGAAGAGGGCGGTGACGCCGGATTCCTGCACCATAACGTCACAAACAGCAGAGAGCACTGGGCCTTTCATCCTGAGATCTCAAATCTATTTATACTTGGCATATCTGATATTTGTGTCAGCCATAATTGTACTTAATGTATACAGGGAGTATTTGGATTGGACCAAGGTTAGAGTTTTACCTCTTAGGTGTAAACGGCAGCAGTGGTAGGTAATGTATTGGCGGGTGAGATTGGTTCATTGTTTCTGATTTTTAACTAACCCTGCAATGCTTGGCAGCGAAGTGTGTGCGGAAGGAAAGATCTGCTCTGGCTCCAGTTCTGGGCAGCATGGCTGGCCCAGCTGCCTGCACTGGAGCGACCCACGGTGGGTCATTTGGAGGTTTTCACATGCACAACACTGAATAGTCACAGGCTGTTTGGTCTAACTCGCCAGCACCCAATTGAATTGCAAATCCTTCATGTTCTGGTGAAAGAAGGAGATAGCAAAATTTCACTTCCTGATCACCCATGAGAACACACTCAGGAGGGTGCTATCCACCTAGAGATAACCTGAACTGATTAGCAGGATCAGGGAACATGAATCTGGGCAGATCATTTCACAGAACAGGCTCCTAAGGACAGGTGTTCCCATTTCTAACGGTGACAGATGCCACTGGATTTTCCCCATGCCCTCTGCACAGATGGGTGTTCCTCTTGCCCTCTGTTGAACACATGGCTGGCATGGGTAGAAGTGATGCCCGAGGAAGCTGGAGGTGACGCCCGAGGAAGCTGGCTGTAGGTGTTCATTCTGTCACTGCTCTCTTGGGCTCAGGGGTACATTCCCATCCCAATTTCTGTTTGTTTTTTTTTTTTTTTTTTGGTTATGGAACATGAAAAGAGAGAAGTGAATTAACATTCAGTGGCTGCTTATAATGAATCAGACACATTATGTACACAACTTTACTTAATTTCACATATGCTAATGTTACCTGGGAGCCCTTGTTCTTCTGAAAACTCTGAGTTAAGAAACACAGTGGGTTATATGCAGCTTAGAACAGAACATGGGAGATACAGGGCAGGGAGATTCCCTGCAGGGCCCTCTTTACTCTTTCTGCTCACAGGCAGTGACAAGGCTGACATGTTGTCAGAATCTAACATTGATGTATTTCCACATTCAGGCACTTTGGAGGGGGGGTGGTGCAAACCCTCATTTGCAGGTTTGTGAAATGATAGATTTATTTACTTTGTAGAATATCGTACCCAGTGACTATGGCCTTTTGGATGTGTATTGGTGTCTCAGTAGAAACAATTTAGTGTCTTCAGCATATCTCTAAGAGAGCATTTTCAGCCCTTAGTTAACCATGTGTCTGAAGATCCATGACCAAACCTCCTCTTCCACTTATGCAGCGAAAGACTTGGAGGAAATAAACTACCTATCTACCCCAAGTCAGTATAAGGCAGGCAGTAACATAAGAACCGTCTGTAGTATCGGCTTAATTTTGGTTCCTATTGCCTTAAGTTTTGCTTTTACTTATTACTTACTGACCGTAATAGCTCAGACTTTAATTCCATTAACAACTGTTTGGAACAGATGACCTATTTTGTGGTTCAGAGATCTTAGGAACAGGGCTAAGATGTGGCTTCCGAGGTTTGACCCTGACTGTTTTCTGAGGATGGGCCTGTTCCACAGGATGAATAGCTAGAAAGAACTGACATGAATTATTACAGTTTGCTTTGTACATATAAACACTTAAGTTGTGCTTAATAATACACTAGACGCAAATATCCTACAAACACAGTAAGTGCTGAGTCAGATTAAGTTCAGTGTGCTTGTTATCCTACAGATTCTACCAGCCCGCCCTCTCTCCAGGCTATAGTCTGTGCCACAGGGACAGTAAAATTGGTTAAAAACTATTAACATTCTTTCCTACTGACTTTTCTTAAGTTTATCCCTGGTAATAGGTATGTAGAACGGTGACAAGTAAGGTTCAGTTTATAAGTGTTTGCTTGCATCTTGTGTGTTCCCACCATAAATCTAAGTATAGAGCCTTGATTCAGAAGATAGGGGGGATATGATCTCTGCCTTCGTCATGAGTAATCAAGTCAGAGAGCTAAAAATAACTTTCAAGAAGTAAACATACCATTTTTTGACAATATGTATATAAATTATGTGACTAAACTCTATCCCAGAGCATTTGAAAAGATCATCATAGAGACAAGGAGATGAGCTGGGTCCTGAAGGTATACATTTTGTATTATTAATAATAATTATTTATAATGGAGCACGGTAAATATGTAAAGTGGACCAGATGGCACCAGCAACACAAAGTGAGTTTCACTGTAAGAGAGGAACCCTGAGCCTAGGGAACCCAACTCTTTTATAATGGGCAGTAAGCCTGCTTGACTTCCATTCCAAAGCTTGGAAGCATATCTTCCAAGGCTGTTTACTATACAAACTCCTTGAAAAGACAACCTGGAACAAAGGATATTTAGCACCTCTCTCATAAGATATGAAAAAATGTGAGAGGCCCACAGAGAATTGTCTCCCAACAACTTGTTCAAGGTTACCCAGATAACCTGGGCCAGGATTAGAACTAAAGCAGGCCAAGAGAAATTTTGTGATCTCACTCAATTCCTGCCTAAGACCATCAGACTCAAATCTGCCCCAGTTTCTGGGACCACTTTTCTTCCTTCCTGGGGAGTTTGGGCATTGAAGCAATACAACCTTTCTTTTTCAGGCCTGGCTCATCTCCGTATCAGTGACTATATGCCTTCGGTTTCCCATGGGGCCAGTTCCCAATCTTAGGTTCCCTTCTTACGAAGTTTTTTTTTACCTTGTTTCTCAGGATGAGTGCCTATTTTAGTCCTTAATTTGGTTCCACAGTCCCAGTCATATCCCAGGACACTCTTGGCTGGAAGTATGCCTGGTTTTTGTGTTATCCATCCCACATATGCCACAGTGCTTGGCCCATTTGTCACACTTGCAGGAGTGCCTTGATGTTGACCAAGACCTTCCCACTGGAACTTCCTCTTCTCCTGATCTCAGGCTGCTCTGTAGGCTTGGCTGGACCTCAAACATCCTCTCCTAGAACATCTATTCCCATGTGCCATGTCACCCTATATTGTGTATTTTGTTGCTGTTATGGTCTTCACCCATTCTTAACAGATTACCATGGACTGAGTGGTCTTTAAGCAGCAGAAATTAACTTCTTTCAGTTCTGTAGACTGGGAAGTCCAAGATCAAGGTGCCAATAGATTTAGTATCTGGCAAGGGCCCATTTCTTACTTTGGAGGTAGCTGTCTTCTCACTGTGTTTTCACAAGGTCAAAGGGGGTGAAGGAGGTTACTGTGATTTATTTTATAAGGGCACTAATTCCATTCATGACCTAATTGTCTACCAAAGACCCTACCTCCTAATACCATCACACTGAGGTTGGGATTTCAACATGTCGATTTTGGAGAACACAAACATTCAGTCTATAGCAATCACTTTCCAGTTGTTTATTTGATTTTGGTCCAGTAGGAGAGGGAGTGGTGAAGGTCACATCAAGGAACAGTGTAAACATCATGTTTCAGTTCAGCGAGTATATTGGGCCAACTAAGAAGTCAGGATGACCAAAGCCAAGGCAGAGAGAGGGACAAAAGAGACCTTGAATGCCAGACTGAAGAACACTACAGAACACAGTGATTGTGTCACTGCATGTCAAGAAGAGTGGTGTGGATGATGGAAAAAGCAGGGCTTGGAATCAGATAGAACTGGGTTTGAATCCTGAACCTGCTACCTAAGAGGTGTGGGGCCTTGGATCTTTTATTCTATGTCTGAGTTTCTCAACTGTGGTAAAAAATGCCCACTTCAGGGGGCTGTTTTGAGGGTTGTTGATAATACAGATATGACTTTTGGCACAGTGGCTTCAAATTTTAAATGCTTGGTTAAGTGGTAGCTGTGACACGTTTGTCCTTAAGGAATGAGAGCTCTAGCAGAGAACTGTCAGTGTATTTTACCTTCTTATTTTTAGACATGAGAAAAAATAAAGCGCAGAGCAGTCAGCAAAGTGACCTGTCTGCCAACCTTGCCAGCAGTGATGGAGCCTTACTCACTGAACACGTATTATTAATCCAACAGGGCTTGATAGTATGCGGTTAGACATTTATTAGCTGGTGACTTGCTGCCAGCAGACAGCAGCATCCTCTGAGACGCAGACTGTGTGTTTGATTCAGCTTTCCCTGTGGTGCGGGCACTGTCCTCTCTTAGCCTGTCTGGATGTCACCTGGTAAAGTGCTCTGCAATGCAGCCAGCCCCCCAGCCTTTCCGCTGTACTGCCTTCCTTCAGTTCCTTGGACTGCCAGACTCAGCCAATTCTTACTCACTTTTTAGGTCTCAGCTTAAGTGCTAGTTTTTCCGGGAAGCCTTCTCCGAAGCCTGCAGTGAGGTGAGACTGCCTGTCATATGCTCCCGTCA
>NW_003852519.1:1789269-1801541 GCF_000181295.1 Otolemur garnettii
GAATTACAGGCACCTGCCACCATGCCCAGCTCATTTTTCTATATTTTGTAAAGATGTGGTCTCACTCTTGATCAGGTTGTGCTCAAACTCCTGACTGCAAGTGATCCTCCCACCTCGGCCTACCTGAGTGCAAGGACTGGCATGTGGAAACTGCTATCCTAAAAGTCACAGCTACTAATTAGCTGTAGCAATTGCCATGATGCCACATTGCTGAGGAAAGTAGACTTCAAATTTCCAAATGTTTTCATGACAAATCTACCTAGTATACGTTTTCCTTTACTTCCTCTTGACTCAGTTTTTACTCCTAATCCTGCTTTTTTTTTCTTGATGAAAACCTCACCTTATCATGATGCCTTATTTATTTCCCAAGTTAGTTCCCTGTCTAGGAAAGGGAGGCAGGCATACATGTACATAAGGACGATTCCTTTGGGAAGTGCCATTTAACTACAGCGGCAGGTGACCCCCTACAGCAGCTGAAATCCCCCTATGGATGTACGGTGCCTTTAGATCTGCCCAACCCTCCCTCAGGGAGAGAACATGAGAACCGTGTATGACTGTGCTTAGGGAATAGGACACAGGGATACCATGTACAGCCATGCAGCCTGTGCCCTGCCCAGGGTGTCCACCAAGCTATGCGCCTGGGTGGGGTCTGTATCTGTTAGGAGGACAAGGCCATCTGCAAAGGAGAAAGGGCTAAAGGTGGTGGCAGTTCAATGAGTCAACAGAGCTCGTTGATTTAGAGCAACTAGTGTTAGATCTTAGATGTGCAGTGAAAAGTTTTAAAGACCATTAATTATTTTTGAAAGAAATCCAAAGTAAAGTAAGTATATCCTTACTTTCACTCTTTTTTTTTTTTTTTTGTAGAGACAGAGTCACACTCTGTCATCCTTGGTAGAGCACTGTGGCAGCACACTGCTCACAGCAACCACTAACTCCTAGGCTTAGGTGATTCTCTGCATCAGCCTCCTGAGTAGCTAGGGCTACAGGTGCCCACCACAATACCTGGCTATATTTTTGTTGTAGTTTGGCCCAGGGCTGGGTTTGAACCTGCCACCTTTGGTATATGGAGCCAGCGCCCTACTCACTGAGCCATAGGTGCCGTCTCTAATTTTTTTTTTTATCAACATAATTTAGGTGTGCTGTGGAAGTTTAACTATAGGTTCAAGTGTGCCATGAGAGAAAAAATGTTAAAAAACGTTGAATTTAGAGGATGTGGAGTTTGCAGGCAGATAAGCACAGGTGTTTAAACGTCTGCCCCACTCCTATCTATGTGACTTTTAGCAAGTCTGTAAGCCTCAGTTTCCTCTTCTGTAAAAGGAGGATAACAACAAGATGATTTTCCCACAGAGTTGTTGGAAAGATTAAATGAGCTAATGTAGACGGCAGGCTCACCAGGTGGCAGGGCTTCCTCAGTGCTGCCCGTGTTGGTCTTTTGTGGTGTCACGAAGCCCTTGGCCATCTGGGAAATTCCATGGACAGAGAACTCACCTGCTCTTCACTCTCTGCTCCCGCTCACTGCACTATCCCAACAGGTGCCTCCCTGTAAGTCCCTGCCACTTTTATTTACCAAAACCAGAATGTCACCCTGTACTTCCTCTCCTCCTCCCTCACCTCAACGTCCAGGTATTCACTAAAGTCCCTGTGTTCTGCCAGCTCCCCCTCCTTCCCTTCCATCCTACCCTTGCTACCTGGGCCAGAGCATCTTCATTCCTCTCTTGGGCAATGGCAACAGCCTCCGATTGGCTCCCATTCTCAGTTTTTCAGAAGTGAAGATCTGATCCCATGTACTCCCTCACTTAAGCTATCCAGTGATGCCCTGTCTACCTACAGGATAAAGCCCTCATTTCTTTGGGAGTCATCATGGCTCTCAAGACGTGGTCTGTCTCCCCACAGCTCCTACCTCCCTTCCTGTGTCCCAGCAGCAGGACTCTCTCTGCAAACTCTCAACAGCTTTGGGGGTTTCTTAGCTTTAGACTAGTTGTTCCCCTCTGCTGGAAGGCTGTCACTGATGATGATGGTTGTGACAAAGAGAAGGCAACCAAGAATAACAATGGCAGCTTCCCGTGTATTGGGAATTATCAGCATCACTATTTTCTGTGATCAGTGCTATGCAGTCATAATCTACCTTTCCCCAACCATCAAATAGAATTATGATCTTTAAAAATCGACCTTTGTGTTTCTTTACATGAGCGCTTCACTTGTCATCCAGAGGGCCTGATCCTCCCGTGGCCACATTGGTGTGTGTGTGATACCCTCCTACTGATTTTTTAAAAAATAGACTTTTAGTTTCTAGAGCAGTTTTGAGTTCACAGCAAAATTGAGCAGAAAGCACAGAGAGTTCCCATACACATCCCTGCCCCTCTCCAAGCCTCCCCACTGTCAGCATCCCCCACCAGAGTGAGATGTTTGTTGCCTTCAATGAATAAGTAGACACATCATCATCACCCAAAGTCCATAGTATATAAGGGTTCCCTCTTGGTGCTGTGCTGTGTATCCTGACATGTATCCACCATTGTAGTATCACATAGAATAATTTCACTGTGCTAAGAATTCTCTATGTTCCACCCATGCATCCCTCCCTCCCTCCTAACCCCTAGCAGCCACTGCTCTTTTTACTGTCGCCATAGTTTTGCCTTTTCCAGAATGTCATATAGATGGGATCATACTGTATATTTTCATATTTGCTTCTTTCACTTAAGTTTCCTCTATGGATTTTCACAGCTTAACAGGTCACTGTTTTTAGCTCTGAACAATGTTCCATTGTCTGGATACACCAGAGTTTATATTTATCCATTCACCTACCGAAGGACATCTTGGTTGCTTCCAAGTTTTGTCAGTTATAAACAATGCTGCTGTCACGTCTGTGTGCAGGTTGTGGTGTGGGCATAAGTTTTCAGCTCATTTGGGTAAATACCAAGGAACACGCTTGCCTCCTGGGTCATTTGATAATAGTCCGTTTTGTTTTGTAAGAACCCACCTAACCATCTTCCAGGGTGGCTGTATTGTTTTGCCTTCCCATTAGCCTTGAATGAGCCTTCCTGCCGCTGCACATTCTTGTCAGTTCTCGGTGTTGTCACTATTCTGGATTTTGGCCCTTGTGATAAGTGGGTAGCCGTATCTTCTTTTAATTTGCAATTCTCTAATGACATATGGTGTGGAGAATCTTTTCACATGCTTATTTGTCATCTGTACATCTTTTCTGGTGAGGTGTCTGTTCAGATATTTTTGAAACTGGATTGTTTAATGTTTTCTTATTGATGAGTCTGAAGTTTTTTGTGTATTTTGGATACCAGTCCTTTATCAGATACGTCTTTCGCGAATATTTTCTTCTACTCCATTGTTTCTTCTTATTCTCATTTTTAAAGCACAGCGCAGAGCTCATCTTCTGTGAAACGGGACCTGGTTCTTACCCTCCCAGGCAGCGGATCACTGTTGACTTTGTGCTGTTACTATGCCTTTCACAAACATCCATCATAGTGTAAATATTTACCCATCAGACTGTGAAGTTCTTGGGGAGAGGGTCATGCCACACATTTTTGCATTTCCAGAATGAAGCACAGTACCTCACACGAATTAGGTACCTTGTACGGGCGTCGAGGGAGCTGAAGGTGTTTTAAAAGGAGGCCACAGATGAGCAGGGCACCCCTCCCCCCCTCAAAAGCAGAGGGCGAGTTTCCCCTTCAGCAGAAGTAGTGAAGAATGTGCTCTGTGACCCGCACTGTGGGTTTGACTACATTCCGTCCTTACCGGGACGGGACGCAGGTATTTTGGACACATCCCAGATGAAAGCCGTCTATCCCCAGGAGAGAAAAAACAGGTGAGTAGGAGGCGAAGTCCCTCCCCACACAGGGAAAGCACATTTGCAAAACACTCTGAGGGTCTCCATGAGCAGGAAACGTATTTGTCCCCTTCATATCATTTTTTAGAATGTGTCCCGACTCAACTCTTCCCACCCCCTTTTCTATCTCTGTTTGTCCCTTAGTTAGAATCTTCCTTAAGAAGGAGCAATTTCCCAGTCGGCTTGACTCCACCAAGTCTCGCGTTTTCTGAACCGAGACACCGGTGCTCGCATTTGCGCATGCTCAGGTGGCCAAATGCCTTCTGAATTCTTTTCACGGGTCAGAATCTTGCAAATAGAAGTCAAAACTCTCTCTTGGCTCCCTCTTTTTCCCTCTACATCGACTTTCCTTGTGTTTTTTCTTCTCCTCATCTTTGCCTTGCAATATTTTTGTAAAATTCTGTCCTCCCCAACCCCAGCTAATCCCTGGCCTTTAGCTCAGAATGCGTTCCATTGTGCGTGAAGACACTCTCCTTTCAATGGTGCTTCTATTGGGACCAGACTCTGCATCTAGAGTTGAGTTAAGCCCTCAGGGGATGGAGTTGGGAGAAGAAAGAACTTTCACATGATTTACGGGCTTGTGACCATTTGACTTACTGGCATGAAGGCCAGACATTCAGATGAAAAGTAAAGAAGAATCCTGTAAAAGATCACCAGATGTTTGGTCTGCAAGACTGGAGACTTTTGATGTTAGGTGGCAAAAAATGTGGGTTCCTGACTGAATTTTGAAATTTTCACAGGGAGATTTAGAGCTATATAGGTAATAGTCATTATTAGCGTCCTGGGTCAAGTTAGGTGATTAAAAAAGTTACCAAAGAAGGTTAACGAAAAGACATGTCTATCGTAAAAAGCCCAAATTATATAGATGTCTACAGAGTGGAAGCATAACTGTCCCTCCAGCCTCCTTCCACCCCCTCCACTTTCATTCTCTCTTGAGACAAATTCATGCAAATATATGTGCTTTGGGTTTTTTTTGGGGGGGGGGTACATACCTTCATAGTTATATTATTATTTTTTATGTAAATGGTCATTTTGTACAATTCACTCTGTGACATTCATTTCGTCAATGAGCAATAGACCTTGGGGATTGTTCATGTTAGTACATATAGAACTAACTTTCTCTTTTTAACTGTTGTGACACGGACATACTATCACTTACTTGTTTCTTTGGGGAGGATTGTTTTCATTTCTTTCCTTTTTCGTTTCAAACAAAGCAATAAATATCTTAGTAAGTGTACTTTTTCCTATGTGTATTTTTGTGGTGGTTATCAAACTTTACACATTTTTGCTGATTCTAACTGAGACTGGGCCCACCCTCCCTTCTTTCTTTCTTTCTTCCTTGTTTTGTTTTTTTACTTCAAATTTTCTGTTAATTTGCTCCACTTAGTGTTCTTAGGCATTTTATGTATTTTCTTACTAATTTTAGGGGGTTTCTTTGCCAATATTTTATTATGGACATTTTCAGGAATACAGAAAAATTGAAAGAATTGTACATATAGTTAACATCCATGTATCTAGGTATCCATGTACCTAGAATTTATATATTTACTTATTTTATTTATTTATTTATTTATTTTTGAGACAGAATCTCACTCTGTCACCCTGGGTAGAGTGCGCTGCGGTTGTAGCTCACAGAAACCTTAAACTATTGGGATTGAACCAATCCCCTTGTCCTCAGCCTCCCATGTAGCTGGGACTACAGGCACCCGCTAATTTTTCTATTTTTCAGTAGAGATGGGGGTCTTGCTCTTGCTCAGGCTCGTTTCAAACTCCTGAACTCAACCAGGCTAGTTTCAAACTCCTGAACTCAACCAATCCACCCGCCTCACAGAGTGCTAGGATTACAGGCATGAGGCACCTTGCCTGGCCCATCCCCTAGAATTTATAATTAACATTTTGCTATATTGACTTTATCACATATCTTTCCATCTATCTATTCTTTCATCAATTTATCTTATTTTATGCATTTCAAAGTAAGTTGCAGGTATCAGTACGCTACATATTTTGGGTGCTTATCAATAACAGAATTCAACATTTGTTTACAGTCCTTTTTATTTTTTGAGGTAATATTTAAACAGCAAAATGTACAAATCTTAAGGTATAATTCAAGGTGGGAGGCTTCCAATATATTAAGAGTAGTAATCGTTCCACTTTTACGTTAGTATATACAGCAAGTATTTTCTCCAATCTGACAATTATCTTTTAACTTTATTATGATATCTTCCATATCTAGAACTGGAGAATTTACCTAATAAATCTATCAATAATTTTTTTTATGGATTCCAGAGTTTGCATTTTCCTTAGGATGAACATCTCTTATCCCACTATTACTTAAAAAATCCCATTTCTTCAGTGCTTTGGTAGTTCTATTTTTAATTTTTAAAATCCATATTAAATTGTATTTTTGTATAGGGAGTGATAAAATCTAACTTTTGCAGTGGGAAACCAGTTGTCCCACAGCCAAAGACTCTTTTTAGAATTATTTGCTTTGACTGACGGTTTTCTCCAGAATTTAGAGGAATTTGGAAGAGGGAGGAGAGAAAAGGGAACAAAAAAGTAGAAGGCAAGGAAAGGCTAGAGAGAGACAGGAGGAGGTTTTTGCAGCAAGGAACCCAAAGGTCTCACTCAAATTTTCCTGCAACAATTAGATGAGGTTATTTCTGGCATAATACAGTGCAAATGCCAGTTTCGTCTTCAGTGGTACCTCTCACACATTTGTATTAAATAGCATGATAAGGCAATTCAGAGCTTGGGAGCAGTTTCTGTACTTTTTTAGTCAAGACTTATCCACAAAAGAGTTGGAGTCAAGATAGGAAATTTGTAAGCTTTCATCTGTAGTCTTAGGGATTGATGGGTCCGTGGACACATGAAATGCCAAGACGAGGAAGCCTTTCAGGTGGGACAAGGCAGCCTTTGGAAAGGGAGTGTGACCTAGGGTCAGTATTGCCATTTGAGAAACAAAAGGGCAAAAGAGATCTGGATCTAGAGTTCTTTTGAGACCACGTCTAGACTATCTCATCCAATCTTGGAAATGGTGGTGGTGTTTAGGGACACAATCAATTGGAGTGACTCTGAGAAAGAGAAGAATCACTTGTGGGACACGTTAAAATAACATGCAAAAGCATTTTGTAATTAGCACTGTGCAACACAAAAACAAATTCTTTCTATTATTGCCATAACCCAAGGAAAGAAGAAGAAAGTGTACATTTTTGGTTTTCATGAGAAACACATGCAGTCTTGCAGAGCTATATGTAAGGGTTCACGTGTGTCATGCTTTTCTACAACCCAGTATCTATCTACTCAGGACCTAATCAGAAGGACATTGTATAGCAGTGCCTCCAGTGATGTTTTCAATGTTGTTTTGTTATAAGGTCGATGAGAAAAAGAAAAAAAGGGTTCCTGGCTGAGGCCACTGTCTGTGTGGGGCTGGCATGTTTCCTGCATGTCTGAGTGAGCTTCTCCCAGGATTCCAGTTTCCTCCCACACTCAAAGATGTGCAGGGGACGTTCATTGGCAAAAGGGTCTCCATCTGAGTAAGTGCGGGGGCTGTGAGTGTGCCCCGTGATGGGGTAGCGTCCTGTCCAGGACTGGGTCCAGCCTAGCTCTGAGCTGCCAGGAAGGATAGGCTGAACTAGAATAAAAGGAAAAAATGACAATTTTACTTGTTCTTATTAATCTTCCTTAAATGTATTTAAGATTGACTATTAGAAGTGTTTTGATATTTATTTAGGAATTTGGTGCTGTTTTTGTGACCCAAAATATGCCACCGGAGCTCAACTCTGGCTGTGTCACCTGGCTTGTGATAAAATGGGTTTCCTTTAAGGCTGCAGTTTCTAAGAATCTATCCTTACTGTACCATATGACCTAGCTATTCCACTCCTGGGCACTGATCCAAGCGAAATGAAAGGCTATATCCATACAAAGCCTTGTACACAAATGCCCACAGCAGCTGTATGTGTTAATAGCCCCACACTGGAAACAGCCTACATGGCCATCAACAAGTGAATAAACAAACAGCTGTGGTCCACCCACATCACCGAATACTGCTCAGAATGAACAGTAAAAAGGAATGAACTGTGATGCACCCAACAACATGAATGAATCCCAAAATAATTATGCTGAGTGAAGGAAGCGAGACAAAAGAGCTCAGCGTTCATAATTTTATTTATCTAGAATTCTAGAAAACACAAACTATGGAGGAAGGGAGACAGTGAAGGCTAACAGAAGGATGGCAAAGTTTTGGCAGTGATGGATACATTATCTCGACTGTGGTGATGGTTGTGTGGATGTCTATGTAGGTCAAAGTCTTTCAATTATACAGTTGAAACAGTGCATTTTACTGTATGCCAGTTATACCCTGAGAAAGCTATTTTAAAAAGGTAAGAAGGTAGCTATTCATTTTGAAAAACATTATCCTTTCTGAATGATTCAAAATCAAGTTTTTAAAGCCCCCAAGATTTACTACTATATTCAGTCCACAATTTGATTGAGGAAAACTCAGTTTATACCACCTATTTTTAGAATTAAAATTTTTCAAAGAATTTTTCGTAGAGCTAAAGGAGTCCATGTTGATCAACTATGAGATGGAAAATTAATCAGAGGGAAATATAAGAAATTGATAAATGTATCTATTCTTAGCAACGCTGGGAGGCTCATGAGGTTAGTTCTCCAAATGGAAATTATAGAAGCCCCACTGGCATTGTCAGTAAAATCCAACAGCACAAAAAGCTCAGCTGAGAACAGAGCTCAAATCTTATAAATGCTTTCATCTGAAGATACAAGCTCTTCCAAACACCAATTAGCAAAATCTCACACCCCATGGATGGGCATAATCAACACTGGTTTTATAGATGGTGAGCTGGAATCCAAAAGGCTCAGACAGCTTGTCTGAGGTCACCTGAGAGGCAGCTACTGACTCAGGGCTGAGACTTAAGAGTTCTGCCTTCCAACTCTACCCTGACTTAAACCAACCAACGAACTTTCTGGCCCTGAACTAGAACAAGTAGGGGGAAGAAAACTTGTGGTTTAACCAGTTTGCTTTGGAACTGAGATGGTGTTGGGGGCCACACCAAAGGTCTCTTGGGAACCGGTGGGTCTGATGCTAAACCCGTCTCCTATCCTCACTTCTTCCCTCCCTACTTTGAACAGTTTCATCACTGTCTTCACTGAACTCTTCATGAGTGACGGGGCATATTACCGAAGACTAAATGATTTCTCAGTAAACTAAAAATCAAGATTTTCATCTGTATGCCTTTTATCTGTTTTCAGAGATACTTTTAGTATAAGGGAGAGATTCTCACAATTCCATGGGAACTCTGAGAAACTCTACTACCAGATTGATGATGTGATAAATTCAGAGGCTCCAAAACCCAAAGAAGGAAAGACTGTTAGACCCAAAACACCAGCAAAGGGAACATTTGGCTTACACTGGGAGAGGTTTACCTCTGAGTTTTCAGATGTATGAGGGCTCCCCTTTGTCTGGATTGGGGTTCCCAGTTGGCTTTGGCTCACAAATGTGGAAGAACCAGTTCATTTAGTTGTCATATTCTATCACCAGAAGCAATCTTTTCCCTTGATGACATATGGTGAGATGTTCTTACCAATGTAAGAGGCATCTATTATGAGTTTCTATTATAGCTATTAGGGTGATACTTGACTTATCTGGGAGTTATGAATATAGCAGACACAGCTATCTGAAACTCAGCTGAGAAACCAGAAGGAAGCAAAAAAGGCCCTGGGGTGACTGACCAACACGGGCATCAAAAATTCATAGAGCCTGTTCTGTCTCCCTTAGGCCCTATTCATTTTTATTCTAGGCATGACCTAATAGGCTTAATTCTAATCTACAGAAGATTAGAATCAGTGTTGTAATGAGGCAGGGGGAACTTTTAGGAACAGAGAAGAAAGAAGCTAGTAGCTTTATGATGAGGGAGGAGACAGGAGAATTACGAAAACACAAGTAAGAATGCCAAAAAATGTATATAACAATTTGAAGTAAGGGCAAATAGCTATCTATAGTTCCAAATCCTAGGAGTTCATTATTTTCTTCATCAAAGTTCAATAACGGAAATTATAATTATTTTTCTATAAATATATATTGGGAGCCTTGGTGTGGCACCAGACCCTGGATTTATAATGACATAGTCCTGTCCTTATGGAGGGTAAGGACAAATACCATATATTTAGATAGATTTCTGTAACAATTAAAAATGTCTAAATGATTTCATTCCCCAAACTGTAAGCTCTAAGACTCTAGGAGAATCAATTATGTAAAACAGTTTGTCCCCCTCCCCCTGCCCCCCCCCGCAAGACCTAATAAATGAGGCATTAATTACATTAGCATGACATTGTTATTAGTTTTAAATTAAGGGTAGTATGCTTATGTGCCATTGTCTGAATACGCAGATGTCTGCCTTATCCTTTAATTATCGCAGACTCCTGGGACATTACATTTCAGCCCCATTCATGCAGCCCACTATTCCCCGGGGTGTGAAGGCTGGGCACCAGCTTGCCACTATTTGGTGAAGGGAGGTGACACATTTGAGGGAGGAGAAAATAAAGACACAGAACAGGGATTCAAGGGATCCTAAATTGTCTTTTCACGTTTCTATGGAAGACCCTTATTTTACACCTTCTCTCTCCACCCTCTCTTCTAGACCCCCTTTGTCATGTATAGAAATAAAGGTCCAAAAGGAACGGATTGCCAGTCGTCCTGGTGGCATGTGTCTGTAGTCTCAGATACAGGAGGCTGAGATGGGAGGAGCGCTTCAGTCTAGGAGTACAAGACCAGCCTGAGCAACATAGTAAGATCTTGGCTCAAAAAGAAAAAAAAAATGAATAGATTTAATGGCATTAGAACCGAGGGTGGAGCTGCCTGGGGATGTACTGTGGATTTAAAATAAAACACAACAAAATGCCTCTTGATTGCCAAGGCAGGAAATTTCTGCCCAACTGGAAGGGCTGGTTGTTAGAGCCCAGGAGTCCTTGAGGGGCCTTTCTGAAAGGCTGGGGGAGGTGTGGCTTGGAGAGAGCTCCCCCGGGCATCCACGCCCCACCGGGACTGGCTGGGGTGAGTCAAGTGCACCAGGGGTTTCAGGGCAGTGAGCTGAGTAGGTCCCAGCCCAGGGATGCGGTCTGAATGTGACCACATTCTGACAGGGTCATCTCTGTGTCACTAAAGACCAGAGATGATTGAGCTGAAGAGCTAATCTAGAGCCAGAATCAGGGCCTGCACCAGCATCGGTCCATGCAGGAGGCCTCTCCGCACTGGCTTAGTCTGACCACAACCTTTGGGGGGGGGGTTTCCTCCCCGGGCCCTCAAAACCTAACAAGGCCTCTGGCAGGAGGTAAACGTTCAGTAAGGAGTGGATGGCCGGATGGACGGATTAAGGACGTTTCTTTGCTAGTCTCTTAAAATGCAGTAGACTATGTTCTGAAACTACTTGCTATTCCTGATTTAAGACACACACACGCCGGTCCCAGGAAATAAAGCAAACCATACCCACCCTGACCTAGAAGTTTTTGCACAGACCAAGGAAATTAATCAGGTAAAATTGGGCAAATCGCCTCCACGTTATTATTGTCCACTATGCCACAAAAATTTCCATAGAGTGAAAATAAATATAAATTTTTTTCTTTTCCAGTAAAGGGTTTGGTGGTTTCCTGTTATTACTTTGTTTACCTTTGGTAATGAAGTGTATACTCAGAAGTTGATGTTTAGACAAGTTTCACCCTGAGCAGTTAGCAGTCTAATTATAATGAAGACAAACAACCATAAATACACATAAGTGCTTCTCTCATCAAAATAACCTCCAGGCAGGGCCTCTGTTTTGTGATTTCTGAACATCTTTTAAATTCGGTGCCCAGGTTAGCAGCCTGTTCTAGGCTGCCATGATGGGAGACTGGATTCGGGGAGGAAAGGATGATGACGGCCTCTTTGGAGGCCTGACCTTTGAATGCACAGGTAAGCTGTCTCTGTCCTTCCCCACTGCTCTGTGGACAGAGCTATTCAATGTTGGCCGCAGAAGCCAACAGATTAGCTGATCTGTAGCCAACAGATCAGCTGTGGCAAACTGTGACCAGCTGCAGCCAGTTGAGGAGCTTGCACCAAAGCATAGACCTACTATGTTCAGAAGCACACTTTTAGGTTCTTCTGACTTTTTAGAGTAAAACTTTCCAAATCAAAAGTAGACAGACCTTTTTTGTAAAATACCAGAGAGTCAGCCTTTTAGGCTCTGCAGGACAGACGGTCTGTCACAATGACTCAATGCCGCTGTTGAGTGGTGCTAAAGTAGTTAGAGACAACACATACATGAATAGTGTTGCTGTGCGCCAACGTGAGTTTTGTTTTTTTAAAAATAAAACTGGCACAGGTGGGAAATGCCCAGTGGGTTGGATGGGCTCTGCTGGTGGGAACAGGGGACTGTAGTTTGCC
>NW_003852519.1:1801838-1803192 GCF_000181295.1 Otolemur garnettii
CTTCTTTCATTCCTGTTTCTCTGTTCTGTTGACCTAGTTTTTGGTCAATTACCCCAGCTTCCACTTCCTACCAGCCACAGTGCTTCTTCCACTAATATCATCTAGGACAGATGCTCCTTTTCCTGCTTTTATTTATTTATTTTTTGTCATATGGTAACTTGAACTTTTTTTTTTTTTTTTTTGGCTGGGGCTGGGTTTGAACGCACCACCTCTGGTATATGGGAGCAGCGTCCTACCCCTTTGAGCCACAGGTGCTTTTCTTGCTCGTCGTCAAAGAATGGCCATCTTTCTTTTTTCTTTCTTTTTTTTTCTTTTTTGGTATCCAGAGCCACTCTCTGAAGTTTTCTGCTATTTAGAGCTTCTACCTGTTACTTCTCAGGACCTCACTTCTTAAAGACCTCTACCTTTGCCACTGAGAAGGCCTGATCTCCAAGGGCAAGTTTCCATGCTATGCTTCTTATTGCCGAATGTTGTTCTACCCTTCTATCCAGTTTCCAGTGGAGCTCACCTCTGCCATTTCTTTCATTGCTCCCTCCGACCTCCTCACCTTTTCTTCTGGGCTGCTGTCAAGAAGCACCAATGTTTTCTCTGTATGAAAAAATTACCCAGTTGATCTTTCTTGTCTCTGTCTTTCTTGTTCCATTCAGATTCTTTGACATGGAGCCTGTCTGTGGGCTTGTACTGTCACTTGGTTCCATACATGGAACTATAGGTTTTTGCAGGAGCTGACCTCCCCCACTGGACTGAGAGAGGCTTTTTTGACCTTGAACCCTCAGGATCTAGCTAGTACTTTGCACATTTTATAAATACATTAGAGTGAGGACTATAGGGATCGACCCCAAGCCTCGTGATTTCTTGTACCTTGTGATTTCACTCTCAGAACAGGGAGTGATGAGGCGTGTGGCCCTTGGCCTCTCGGTCTCTAAGCAGGTCTATCTTCTGCCTCTTAACTGGGTCTCTCTTTCCTTGTCACGATATCCACCCCATCTTCTTTGGGAGGACCGTTGACCCTTTCAGGTCTGACAGGAGTCTCCCAGAGGGGCTAGACCACAGGCAGCAGAATGGCTTCATGCTCCTGACCATGCTGGAGAGTGGGGTTGGAAGGGGCGGGGAGGCTCTGACTTTTCCCCTTCTGGTTCCAGTGGAGGCTGCTCAGGATGGCATAGAGACTCCTGTGTGGGGTTGGCTGTCAGTGACTGGCACCAGCACCCATTTGTCACCTAGCCAGAAGCCCAGGTGATCCCTTAGGTGGCTTGCTCTCCCCTACCTGCTCTCATCCGACTCATCATCCAGTCCCACCATCACTGCCCTTCGTGTCTGCTCTGCTTCACCCACTGCCAGTGCTCAGTGCAGG
>NW_003852519.1:1803848-1842271 GCF_000181295.1 Otolemur garnettii
TGAACCTGCCAGCCTCAGTGTATGTGGCTGGCGCCCTAACCACTGAGCCATGGGCACTGAGCCTCAGGTTTTGTTATTTGCTTTTTAAAATGATTAGAATAATCTTACCCACCTCATAAAATTGTATGAGGATCGAATAAGTTAATGTACATAAAGTCTATAGAACATTATCTGGCACCCATAAACAGTATGTTTTAGTTACTATCATTGTTGTCATTATTGTTTTGTTATTTTCTCTTCCAGTTTGAGCTTAGGCTCCTCCCATATTATCACTCTATTCTAGCACTTACCACGCTATGTCATATCATCTCCTTTTACTCGTCTTCCTGTGAGCTTTTCCTGCACTGAACCCAAACGATCAGCATGGTGCTTGGCACAAAGGACATGATCAAAAAACATTGCTTGAATTAGTGGATGAATGAAAAGCAAGGATTTGTAAGACAAAGTAGAAGGAGGAGATAAGAGGGAGAAATAAATTGAAAACAAACACTTTAGATGTCTTTGTTATGCTCCCACAATGATACACACATCTCCTCTGTGCTACCAGCAAGGGGAGTGCCTTTTCTTCCTGGCACAGCTGAGCTATCATCAGCCACCTGCAGGCCCTCATCCCTCCTTGATCTACTGTTAGGAGTGACCAAGGGGTGATTCACTCACCAAAAAGTCCTCTCTTCTTCTTTTATCCCATTGTTACTTCTGGGTTATAGTCATTTTCAGGATCACAGAAGGCTGATCTCTGGATAACTGAAGAGTTAAAAACAGATTGACCTCTCAAGAGCATGGCTGACCTCCTCCCAGGCCCCAGTTACAGAAAACCAGTATGATTAATAAAGAACGTAGGCCCTTGATTCCATTAGCAAGTCAGTGTTGGCAGTGGGAGCAGCAGGGAAGTCACTTAAGCTCCTGTGCTTATGGTGCCATGAGGATGTTCCTCATCTAATGCATCACTTATCTGTGACATGGCTGCTTACAAAGAGAATAGCTCAGGTTTTGGTGTCTTCAAAGAAGGGGCTGGATGCAGTTGGAAAAGGCTCTTGTAGAGTTACATTGGATGAGACAGTTTCCCTCAGGTGCTAACTATGGTATAGCCAATGGGAAACACTGGAATCACTCAACTTTTCTTTCAACAAACATTTATTGAGTATAAAGTGTGTGCCAGGCACCATGATAGGCTGAGAAGGTCCCCAAATGAGTATCACGAGTTCCTTCCATTCACAGCTCACAGCCAGATAGGAGAAGCAATCAGAAACGCCATCCCAGGCTGCTGTGCAGAGGGGTCACGTCTTACTCGGAGACTTAGTCCACAGTCAGCATAGAAAGCGAAATGCCAAAGGGTCCAGAAAATCACCCCATCAACAACCCTGTGAATCAACATCTAAATAACTTCCTTTGGTTTGTATTTCAGCTAGAATTTCCTTTAAATATATTTTAAAATAAGGGAAAGGTGTATTTTGTAGGGGATGGGCAAAAAAAAGATGTTTTTCTCTTTCTTCTCTCTTTCTTCTTTTCTCACTTTCTGTTTAGCCTGTGCAGTTAAATTCAGGCAAGTTAAATGTGCATGTATTACAGCCCCTTGACCATCCCTAAAAATTAAAGTTTGCTTGAATATATCAAGTGCTTTGCGAGCACAGAGGACACATGTTTTAACTCTGCACTGAGGAGGGATCATCTAAGTGGTGGAGAGGTAAGAGCGTCCTGAACATGGGGAACAGCATGGCGCAGGCCTGTTGCCATGGAATAATGTGGCTTATTAAGGGTGTGAGCTAGAGTTTATGTCTAGAGCCGGGACCCGGGCAGTGGAGACCAAGAAAGGACCCAAACGCGCCACCTTGCCAGCACAGCTGGGGAAAAGGGTGTCAGGAACATGGTGTTCACCCCCTGCCAGCCCTCACCCTCCACCCTCTGTCTTCCTTGGCCACTTCCCTCCACTGCTAACTACTTCCTGAAATGGCCAGATATATCCTCTGTCCCAGTCGCGTTGTGCTGGCTCTGACTCACAGAATGTTGTTTTCTAGTTGAAGACAAGGATGTGCTTCTATTTCCTAAGCCTCTTTTCAGCTAAGAATCAGCAAGTAGTAGTTAAATTCCTATTGGCCCTAAATGTAGGTGGGTCTCACGTTTCTATTGAATAGTTAGATTATGGCCCAGTTACCCTCAGGGAACCCAGGAACCAGGATGGGAACCTTGTCCATGAGCCTGGATAGGAACCTAGATGGTCTTCCACCTTCTGGCTTGTCATTTAGACCAGGAAATGGATATGTCCAGAAGCCATGGAGATATTGACTTCACCTCCCTGGAAAGAAAGGAAAAGTGATTTACATATCTAGATGCCTCTGGAGAAATTAAAGGAGTGATAGTGAAATTTCTGTATTGGAATTTCTTTCAGATAACATGTACTATGCCTAAAGCCTGAAGAGATATTTTATCAGTTAGAATTAGGTCAGGTCACATAGAACAAAGACACCAACATAACAGTGTTTTAAACAAAATAAGAATATATCTTCCTTTTAAATATAAGAAGTCTGTTGAAAGCAGTCCAGGGCTGGTGTAGTCATGCAAACTGTCAGGGACCCAGATTTCAGTCTTAATACTTTGTGACCTTCTGTGTGTGGCTTTCACCCCCTGGTTTTAAGTGGCTGCGCAAGCTCCAGTCATCACATCCACATCCAGAGCAGAGGAAAACAGAAAGGAGTGATGAAGGAGGAGCAAAAATGGCACTTGACAATATCTTAAAGCTGGTTCCTGACAGTTGCTATCTATGTATATCACTTCTACTTACAGCACACTGGCCAGAATTTAGTGGAGTCTGGGGAATATTGCCGTTTCTCCGGTCTGTGCTGCCACAAATCCAGCAAGATCACAGCGCTGTCCCTGTGATCAGAGTTGACACACCCTTGCCTATCTGCCCTGTCATTGGTAGCAAAGAGGCCTGTGCCTCAGAAAATCACATAACAGTGGCCGGGGGCCCTCCAGACTATCACTAAACCCCATAGCTCCTAGTCATAAGGCTTGGTCGCTGGGATCTAATTCTCACTGGTTCTTACATGCTGGGGAAAGGAGTGGTCACCTCAATCTGCCACCACACTAGCCCTTCCAGTTTCTTGAGCCCCCTAACGTGGACAAAACCTGCCTCTTGGAGTCCTCTCCCCATACCAGTCACTTGTCCCAGGCAAAGCCGTAAATGTCAGGGCTCTCACAAAACTGCTTTGGCAGAGTCCTGACTTTTCCCCCAGACTCTCAGGTGTTTGGATGCGACATCAGAGGCACCTGGCTGCTTCTTGAGCAATAGTGAGCGTGAGTTTCCTCTGCAAGCAGACAGAGCATGTGTGAGCGGTTACCTAGGAAGCAGCAGGAAAGGAGGAGGAAAGTGGCTTGTGCGGAGAAGTAATGAGCAGAGAGGAGGAAGGAAGTGGGTGGGCCGGCCCTGCACAAGTATTTGAATGAGTCTAGTTTCCTTCTGGCCCTTCCCTATCTTTGGATACGATCCCTTTCACTTATTCTCATGTCCACAGCCCTGGGAGACACCACCCCGAGGGGCCTTCTTATCATTGCCATGACCAACTTCCCTTCCCTTTGTTGGAATCAAAAGAAACATCTGCTGTACCGTCTTGAGGGACTCATGTGAACAAGCAGGCTTAAATAATGGCTAGTACATTGTAGGCTCTCAGAATATATTTTCTATTTACCCACTCTCCCCAACAACTCTGATAAGCTTATTCACATCCGTAATGATTAAGAGAGGAATGTCCTTCTCTCCATAGCCATATTTACACTATAAGAGAGATTTCTAAGTCCAAACTCAAAGAAATGTTAATCACTTTCAGTAGAATTAGCAAAGGGAAAAGAATTGGGTCGGAGGAGACCCTGCAGGGCTGGGGTGGGGTTCCAGGGCCCCAGCAGGAAGGGGGGAGAGGAGGCATAGTACTCACTCCTATCACCTCTCTGGCATGTGTCCGGCACAGCACCAGCTCTGCACTAAGGAGCTAACATTAGTGAATAAAAAGGCGACAGGAGGTTTAATGAAGGGTCACTTTACAAAGCTGTGGGTTAAGTTTGAGAGGCCCAGGAAGGACAGTGAGCATGCAGGGGTCAACAATGTGGAAATCCTTTTCTTTTTTGTTTTCATAGAGTTGGGGTCTCACTATATTGCCCAGGCTGGAGTGCAGTGGCTATTCATAGGTACGATCCTAATACTGATCGGCTATTCATAGGTATGATCCCAATACTGATCGGCATGGAAGTTTTGACCTGCTCTGTTTCTGACCTGGGCCAGTTTACCCCTCCTTAGGCAATCTATGGCCACCCCACCTCCCCCTGCTCCCCTCCACCATCCCAGAAGGTCACCATAGTGATGCTGAACGTAGTGTGGACACTCAGTTGCCACAGTGCACTATAGCCCAGAACTCCTGGACAGAAGCCAGCCTCCCGCCTCAGCATCCCAAGTAGCTGGGACTGCTGGCACCTGCCACTGCGTCTAGGAACAATGTGGAAATTCTCACCACCTCTCCAGCCTGAAGGGACGGCGTGGCCAGCTCTGCACAGAGCTGTGGCCATCAGCGAGGGGCCCTTGGTCAGGAACCATGGCATTTGGTAAACAATATGGGTACTGCCCAACACACGCCTGGCAGGAGGGAATAAACACCTGGACTCTCTCTCCTCCCACCTTATGATCGGTCATCAGGATCACCCACTGGCCATACCCATAGGAAGCCGAGGATACCAGGGAGCCTGAGAACCCCAGGGCAGGGTGGAGAAGGCAGAAGTGGACCTGGAGGACTAACGGAAAATCTAGCACAGTAGCCTTTAGAAGTTCATACTGCAGATTGAGAGGCAGACTGATGTGCACATAATTCTAATAAAAAGCAGTGAGATAAGACCATAAATCCAGGCAAGGTGACTTCCCTGGAGGGAGAGGACACCCCCCATCCCCCGCCGCGGCTAAGGGAGATAAAGCTGGATCATTATCAGGACCACTCACTGGAGGATTTTAAAAGATTTAGGGCTGAGAAAAACAAAATGCGACAGAGCGGGAAGGCAAGGTCATGAATGGAATGTATCACCTGACTCATTTTATAACACTGTTGTATTCACTGGCTGCTGACAGGTCCCTAGCATGGTCTGGAGGTCTCAGAATTCTTAGATCAGATGTAACTATCTATCAAAAAAACCCTCCCTTCCTCCCTCTACTTCCCTCCCTTTTCTCTCCCTCCTCCCTCCCTCCCTCCATGTGGCAGGCTGTATGCTGGTCCTTCTCTCCTGGTTGCTTTCTGCTTTCACATTGCCACGGTCTCTTCCTTTCTATCCTGTCCACTAGCCTTTCCCAACCCTTTTGGAGGGAGACTGTTGCTTGGGGAGCAACCATTATTACTTAGGGGGGTTTGAAGATTTTTCGATAGGAACAAGCCGTGTGGACAGAGGAGGAGAAGGAAAGGTTGGGGTCCTGGAAATCCTGGACAGAAGGTAAAGTCTGAAGAGAAACAGGGAAGGGGCTTCTCTGGGAGGGAAACACATGGAAATTGCAGCTCACGTCTCTGTCCTTTCTCTGCTTCCATTAGGAACAGGTGCAAAGGTGGTGGAAAAACTACCTCCCCAGTTGGAGGCAAAGCCTCCTCTCAGCCCACTTGACCCAGAACTGACCCTTGCAAAGATTAACACTGGGAACTCAGCAGTGCACAAGATCCATTCAAGTAGTCCTGGAACCATTAAGCAACGCAGACAGCCCTGGACACGTGGCATCAATCTTTTGCCAAATGCCTCCTTCACCCCGTCTATAGGGACCTGCCTGTTTATTATTTGTCTTTCCCTCATTCTGCCAGTGGTCAGAGACCTGATTGCATCACCCTTCGGAGAGCTATTTTTTAGTCTGTTCCTTCTCTGTTCCTTGGAGCCACCTGGCCTCCCTCTAGATTGCTGTTTTTACTGAGTGGCTACTGTATGCTAGACCAATGCATCTTACTGCTTTTATGGCCTCTCATCCCTTCCCGGATGAGCCTTCAGATATCCTCAGGGTCTCTATCTTGTCCTCCATTTGTGACAGCATGGTGGTTAAGAGCATGGCTGACAGACCACCTGGAGCTGAGATCTGCTCCTGCCATCAGCAGCAATGTGATTTTGGACAAACTACTTAACCTCGTTAAGCCTTAGTTTCCTAATCTGTAAAATGAGAATGATAATTGTTTGGATTTTGTAGTATCCTTACGGAAATTGTTACAAATGAGTCAATATGTGTCAAATGCTAGGCCCCACGGCTGGCCCATTTTGAGTTCTCGGTAACAATACACTTCTAGTGTTCTCATTGTTGGGGTTATTATTATCAGGACATAGTGTAGTCCTCTCTGGAGTATTGCATGCTGATTTCATCAGTGAATTGCTTTCTATGATTGGTTACAAGCCTAGAGAAGAAAAAACAATTCTCGGGTTTATCTTTCCATAAAACTCCTTTTTCCTCAAACAGGGATCTAGGGTGGTTTCCCACCTCATTAAAGCTTCTTCTAGAACTTCCTCATAATCGGTGAACCAACTTACATTGGCATTAAAGGTCCCTAGAAATCATTAGCTCATGTGGGGCATTTATTGGATGAAGAAAAAGGGAGAGAGAGAAAGAGAGAGAGAGAAAAATACTTACAGATTATGATTGCATCAAGAGTGGAGACAGCCTAGACTAGAAACCATTTCTCTTGAATTCCAGTGCAACATGTTTCCCGCCTCACCAAGATTTCTTGTGTCTTTCTACCTACCAATCCTTATCTATCAATCAATCAATCGCCTATGTATCCTTATCTAATCTAGTTCATCTATTTGAGTCTTATTCCCCTAAATTAAATTTTCAGTTCCCCAGTTTGTAATAGTGACCACAGAGCTGCTCAGGCTTCAGGGGAGCAGGACCCAGCTCCCTGCCCGCTGGCTGTCCCTTTGCCCTCTGCGGCAGCCCTGAGACCAGCCCTGAGACCGCCCACATTACTGCCTTATCAGCACTGTGCATCTGTTTCTTTGACATGGTTTCCAACTTCACTTTTCTAACCAGTTTTTCTGGAATGTAGAGTTCTTGAAGCTGTTCTGTCTTAAAAGGGGGTTGTCAACTAATACTCTCCATATGATATACTGTAAAGGGAGAGGTTTTTGGACAGATGACCCTGAACTTTGGTCTTCCAAGGAGCCTGGAAGCCAGCCTGACTCTAACACTAGCCAAGGTTCTGTAGGATGGGAAGGACACTGAAGCAAACAAGCCCACACCCCACTTTCATCAATCCAAACATTTCTGTCCTCAGCTTGCAGCACACCCAGGATCAAGTTCCAAAAATTCCATTTAACTTTCTTAGCTTCTATATTTACTTGGTTACAATTGGGCCAGAAGGGGCCTTGGCACCAAAATTCTGCAAGGAAAAGGCTTGTTTTCCTGAACTTTGTCGTCCAGTTTTGCAGACATTGTAGGTTCAGATAAGGTTGTGGGTGGCCCATTGATTCTTTCTACAAGTTGTTCTAAAATGAACCCAAACACTGCCATCTTCTGAGCTCCCCTAGTCAAATGGTGGCAATGATGAGAGGACATTCCTGATTCTAAGCCACGTTCTCCTCAAGTTCATCTCTTCTCAGCACTCTTTCTTCCAGCTGTGTACTTCTCTCTGCCTACAGGTTGGGAGCAATGGCCTGAGTTTCTTCCTCTGGCCCCTGAGCAGCTTCTTGGAGGCCTCTGTGCCTACATTCTGGTTGTTCCCTGAGGAGGTCAAGGAGAGTTTTTGGAGGCATTGTTTTCTTTCATAGTTACTGCTTGCTTTTAAACCACCAAACTCTGCCCCAGTCAACTGAGCCTTCCAATATAGGCTCAATAGGAACAATGTAGGTACTATCTCTCCTATCTCAGTTTGACGTGCTTATGAGTGTGTGTGTGCACGCATGTGTAAAAGGGGGAAGGGTAAGTGTAAGCAACCCATTATCTTCTAAGCTCCCTGAGATTACGGAACATATCTCTCATGCTTAGTGCTGTATCCTCTGGGCCTGCCAGATACCTCGTACACAGTTAACACTCAGTAAATATTGGTTGAAGGAGAAATGAATGTCTGCCTTACTGTATCAGTATATCTCCCCTGGAGTTAGAAAGTAAACTCACTTCTGAGATCCAGGACATAGACTGATTGTATCTGTGGAGACTTGTCAGCAAAGAGACTGATGATGTGGTATATTTCAGGGGATGCTATGAGTTCTTAATGTGTAAAATGATCCCATACTTCATGGCTCAACGGTCCAATTTTTTATATAGATTTCTGTGGGCTCGAGTGTTATTTGTTTAGCAGTTTTGAATGAGAATGCTAATGTTCACCTTGGGTTTGTTGGTAAGATTGAACAGCAAAGTTTGAGGGGACTAGCATTGTTTCTGGAGCCAGAATGAATTCTAACTCTGATTTCACCATTTACCATCTGTGTGACTTGAATAAATTATTTCATCTCTTTCAGTGGGCTTCCTGATCTGTAAAATGGGGATAATAAGATCTGCCTCTCAAATTCATGCACATCAAGTACTATTGAATTTGTGAGCTCTCCAGCTAGGCACTAACACACAGGGACACTCAACTAATAAGGTTTTTTTCCTCTTCTCTTCTCCTTCCTAAAAACAAGGTCCTAAGGAAGAAGTCAGGGATTGGGGTAGGGGTGAGGGTTTAGGGAGGTGGTGGTAAGAACAGTGGGTGGTGAAAAGTAAATCATCCTATGGATTAAAAATCCATCTCAGATTAGCCCCATGACTAATATTGCTTGATTGGCATGTAAACCAAGTAAATAGGGAAATACAATTTTTTTTCTAATTATATTATTAATATTTTAGCTAAACAACTTAACAGGTTTTATACAGTGCCTTTGTGAAAATTCAAAAAGGTAACTTCACTGGGGTTATCCTCACTCAGGTGATGGCCTGACATTAGACTGTGCCTTTCGGAACAGGTGAGAAAGTGCCATTTTCTCTAGGCGGATGCAGCTCTGAGCTGGGATGCATAGGCTAGAGTTAAATTCTCATTTGCCCCCTCAGCCACTTGGCCCTGTGCAGTGAACTACATGCCCAACCACACGACATGGGCCTACTACCCCAAGAGATAATTTGTAGTCATTGGGTTCAATCTTGGGCTCAGTCATTAAATATAGTAAGAATTCGTGGGGGGAAAATTCACTGTTTAAGTCAAAGGCCTGGCCCCAATCATTTCCACTACTAACTCTGTAACCTAGAGCAGGCTAATGAGACAGGTATACATTCCAAACCCCACTCTCTCCATCTATAAAACAGTGATAATAAAACTGTATTTGTAAGCTAATGCTGCATAACAAATTACCTAAAATTCAGCAGCTTACTAAAAGAATAAGCATTTATTATCTCACACAGTTTCTCTGGGTTGGTTCATGATGAGGATGTTGATGAGTCAATTAATGGAATACAACATATCGATAGGAAGAAAGCCAAAAGCTCATGATCATCTCAATAGATGCAAAAAAAGAATATGACAAATCCACAACTCTTGATGAAAGCACTCAATGAACTGGGACTAGAAGGGAATATCCTCCGTCTGGTGAAGGTGAAAAACCAACAGCTAATACCATATTAATGGTGAAAGACTGGATGCTTTCCCCTAAATACCAGAAACAAGACAAGAGTGTTGCTCTTGACAGTTCTATTCAGCATTGCCTTAAAGGATCTAGCCAGGGTAATTAGACAAGATGAAGAAATAAAAGCCATCCAGATAGGAAAAGTTGAAATAAAACCATCTCTATTCACAGATGTCATAAACTTGTATGCAGAAAATCATAAGGAATCCACCAAAAAACTTAGAACTAATAAATGAGTTCAACAAGGTTGCAGGATACAAGATAAATGTACAAAAATACATTTATCTCATTCAGCAGTTTGAAATGAACAATCCAAATGTTCATTGGATCCAAATGAATCCAATGTTCATTTGAAATGAACAATCCAAAAATCAAATTAAGAAATCAATTCCATTTATAATAGCTTAAAATAAAATACTTAGGAATAAATTTAATAAAAGAGGTGCTAAATTTATACTCTGAAAAACTACAAAGTATAATTGAAGGAACTGAAATAAGCTCTAAGTAAATGGAAATCATCCCATGCTTGTGGATCAGAAAACTTAATATTGTTAAAATGGCAATATTCCCCCAAATGACCTATAGGTTCAATAAAATCTCCATCAGAACCCCAACTGGTTTCTTGGTACAAACTGACAAGATGACTAAAAGCCATAAAAAATTGCAAGGAATCAGAATAGCCAAAATAATCTTGAAAAAGAAGAACAAAATTGGAGGACTCACACTTTGTGATTTCTATACTTAATACAAGGCAATAGCAATCAAGACAGTGTGGCGGTGGCATATAGCCTAGTGAAATAGAACTTGAGAGTCCAGAAACACACCCACCAACATGACTGTGGTTGACTGACTTTTGGCAAAGTTGCCAACACTATTAAATGGGAGAAAGATGAGTCTTTTAAAGAAATTCTGGAACACCTGAATATGCAAAAGAATGTAGTCAGACTCTTACCTCACACCATATGCAAAAATTAATTAGAAATGGATCAAAGACCTCAATACAACAGTGAACAATGTAAAACTATTATGAAAAACATAGGAATACATCTTCATGACCTTGGATTTGACAATGGATTCTTAAATATGAGTCTTAAATCATGAGCCACAAAAAAAATAGACAAATTGGACTTCATCAAAATTAAAATAGTTTTGTACTTCAAAATACACTATTGAAAAAGGAAAAAGATAATCCATGAAATGGAATACAGTATTTACAAATCTTATATTTGATAGGAGACTTGTATCTAGGCTATATAAAGAACATATGTAAATCAATAACAAAAACAAAATAACTCAGTTAAAAAATGGGCAAAGAATCTTAATAGATCTTTCTCCAAATAAGATATACAAATGGCCAATAACACATGAAAAGACGCTCAACATCATTAGCCGCCAGGGAAATGTGTGTTAAAACCACAGTGAGATGCCATTTCACATCCACTAGGGTGGCTATAACAAGAAAGTTGGATAAGAAGTGTCAGCGAGTATATGGAAAATCAGAACCCTCATATACTTCAGGCACTGTTTTGGAAAGCACTCTGGAAGTTCCTCACGTATTTAAACATAGAGTTACTAAATGGCCTAGCAATTCTACTCCTTGGTGTATATCCAAGAGAAGTTAAAACATATATCCACACAAAAAGTTGTATATGAATACTTATAGCAGCATCAGTTATAATAGCCCAAAGTTGGAAACAATCCAAATGTCTATGAACTGATGAATGGGTAAATAAAATGTGTTTACATACAATGGAATGTTATTCAGCCATAACATGAAATGAAGTTCTGATATATGCTACAACATGGATGCACTTGAAAACATTATGCTAAATATAAGAAATCAGTCGCAAAACACATTCTATATGATTCCATTTATATGAAAAGTTCTCAAGAGGCAACTCTATAGAGACAGAAACGGATTCAGTGGTTGTGTAGGGTTAGGTAAGCTTTAGAGGTAGGGAAGTGATAGAAAAGAATGTGAGTTTTGTTTTTTTTTTTTAGGGTGAAGAATGTGTTCTAAATTTGACTTGTGATAGCTGCATGTATCTATAAATATACTATTACAAAAACCAATGAATTGTATGGTATGTGAATTGTATTTTAATAAAGCTGTTATTAAAAAATGTTTGGAGAAGCTGCAGTTATCTGAACTCTTAATAGAGACTGGAGAATGCACTTCCAAGTTGCTCATGCTTGCTGTTGTCAGGAGGCCTGAGACCCTCATTATGTGAACTTCCCTGCTGGGTGGCTGAGCACCCTCACAAGATGGCAGCTGGCTTCCCCCACCCAAGAGAACGTGAAGCACAAGCTAAAAAGTCTTTAATGACTTAACCTTGGAGGCCACACCCCATCATTTCTGCAATATTCTATTGGCTGTACCGGCAGCCCTATTCAGTGTGGGCGTGGCTACAGAAGAGCATGGCTACCAGGAGGTGAGAATCATTTGGAGCTGCTAGCTATGCAAATACCTGCCTCAAAGAGTAGCTTTTATTATCAAATGGGGTAATGGGTAAACAACCCATTATAGCGGGTTGTGTAAATTTAGCCATTTGTTGTGTAAATTTTAGTCTGCTATATAAATATTAAATAATATTCAATTTATCATTGACCTGGATTAATTGTCCAAAGCTAATTAATTGCAGTTTGCTTATAAATGTTTGCTGCTTTAGTTACTCAGAACTAGTGTCCAACTATCTGCCAAATTGAGGCGTGTATTTGAGACTATGTGTTCTTACGGGCATTTAGTTGACACGGGGATACATGACATGAGGAAAAGCCGGGGTTCCAGGATTTACCAAGGGTGAGACTCAAAGGACCACATCCAGCTCCATATGCAGCCCTGCTTGTCACCAGTACCTCATTTGTCTCCTCACAGTTTCATTATGTGGGCTGAAATGAGGCAAAAGGTGTGTTGCAAAATTAACAAAGAGAAAGGGAAGAAACTCAGGACCGGGGCCCAGGAAGAAACAGCGAGTTTCCCTGGGTGAGTGTCTGGGGCAAGACACTTTGCACCCCAGCTTGTGTGGGATGTGGTCCAGCTTCGGGCCAGCCCCAAGGGTGCAGTTTCAGACAGGATGGAGATGAGGGTGTGGTAGAGAGAACTAAAGCCAGATGTCTGAGTGGCCGGCAGCTCCCTGCCCTTCTGGCTGCCCCTCCCTCCCAAGTTTATGGCTTCAGAAACACAACCCTCCCCAGCCTTTAAAGCCAAGGACAGCTGTAGATCCCAGGCTGTCCTCTGGTATCTACTGGCTGTGATTCTCTCACAGGCAACATGTAGAGTGTAGGTTCAACACAACTACAGGACTGCTGTCACAGGTTCACAAGTTAAGGCAGAGTCTGGTTATTAAGATAGTTTCCTTAATTGTCCTAAATGTTTCTTTCCAACTTTCTGAGTCTAGTCCATTCTTCATCTCTGGGCTCTCTTGGGAGAAATCTAGTCTCCCACTCTTTTAGTCCAAGCTTATTCCCTCAGTTCCCTAAGAAATCTATTATCTCACCTATCTAGGTATTCTCCTTTATAATTTTGTAAATATTGGTTAACATATGTGTTAGAGGCTCGGCACCTATAGCTCAACCGGCTAAGGCACCAGCCACATACACCTAAGGTGGCAGGTTCAAATCCCCAGCCCGGACCCGCCAAACAACAATGACAGCTGCAACAAAAAAATAGCCGGGCGTTGTGGCGGGCGCCTGTGGTCCCAGCTACTTGGGAGGCAGAGGCAGGAGACTCGCTTGAGCCCAGGAGTTGGAGGTTGCTGTGAGCTGTAATGCCACGGCACTCTGCCCAGGGTGACAGCTTGAGGCTCTGTCTCAAAAAAAAAAACAAAACAAAACAAAAAAAACATATGTGTTAGACATTTCTAGACCATTCAGGGATCTTATCTCCTGTAGTCATGTTGGTGATGTTGTCATCATTTAAAACCAGTGAAATGGACACATGAAAGGCAGAGCAGTTTGTTGCCTAGTTGCAAACAGCTAGTAACTGGCTCCCCAGTTTAGGTTCTTTAGTATTCCTCCCAACTCTGCCCCTCTTGACACAAGGGTTTTCCTTAACCTGCAATACCTCTGTTTTTCCTTGGGGATATGTAATCCATGTAGAAATAGACAATGTTGTTACAGGCCATGGAAGCCATTCTCCTGAGACACTCTCTCCTGGTTTGGGTCATGAACAGCAGTCCAGCTCCTTTAGATGTTAATAAGAAGGCAGAGTGAATACTGGGATAGCCAGAGACCAGTGTAGGAGGAGCTGATAATAATGCAAGATTGTTACTCCAGAGGCCCCAGGTGGGCTCTGCAATCATGCTTACCTTCTGAGGCTCCTCTAGACTGTGCAGGTGGTCCCTAAGTTGCTTTGGGCTCCATCCTGGTGTGGATTCCAGGCTCACGGGAGTGGGATGGGGGTGGGTAGAAACTGGACCACCCTCTGTGGGCACATGGAGGTGGGAGGGAGGACACATGGATGCCTTATGTAGAGACCTAATCACTCTTGTTGTTTTGGGACCCCCTTATAGCACCTAGCACAAGCTGTCACCCAAGTACTGAATCAATAGTTTTTGAATTTAATTAAATTGTAACCAATATTTTGTCTCCTATGTTCCCCCTCCAGGAAACTTACACTACAAATGAAATTCATCCCTCACTTACTTTCTTCCTTCTCCTTTCACCATCTTTTTTCTCTTCTTTGTTACCTCTTTCTATACCTCTGTGACATTTATATGGAATGTTACCACTTTCAGAGACCCTACCAGTCTCCAAACCCAACACAGGGTAGGGCAGAATATGAACAATGAACCTCTCCCAAATAACCCTTCTTGATCTGGAAGTTTCACCACTTTTACCCACAATGCCTATGAAATATAAATGATCACTAATTCCTTTCACCCCAAATCCTAGTGTTTTTTTTTTTCTTTCTATTTTATTTTTCCCACTTCCTACATTAAAAAGCTGTTATTCATAGTCCTGCACGCCTGTCCCTGGGGGGAGCGGTTGGTAGGAGGAAGAAACAACACAACTTTTAGTTTCCTGTGGGTGGCCCCAGAGGGTGTCTGAGCAGATGTTCAGGGAATTAGCTTCTGCATTTATAAATCTGTGGCTGGATGACTTTGGTAAGATGTGAGTATTCAATAAGCTGTCACTTGAGTACCTCCTCCCACCTCTTTTACTTTTTTCATTTTAGTCCAATTCTATCACCCACACGAACTCTTCCACTTTCTGAGAGTATAGTATCTTACAGTAATGACTACCATTGTCTAGTGTTCAGGAAAGGTTTCAAAATTAGTTAGATCATATTATATGCTGATACTTCTGTTTTCAACCAAATCAGGGACTTCAAGGACATCAGAGAAGTGTCATTCAGCAATTGGTTTCAAGAAAGTGATACACAGAAATGTCTTGGCCAATGTCTACAGTTTTCCTTGAAAATTTTATGCAAGGTTCCTCAGACACAATGCAGTAACATAGCCCAACTATTCTTGCTTCTATCTGCTTTGAAAGGAGACCATACTGAAGTGATGCAAAATTCGTTCTTTCTTAGGGAAAACAGCTCCTTGTGACAAATGGCAGAGAGATCCAACCGCTGAAGTAAAAACCCAACTCTTGGTGTCAAACTTCTGCTCAGGGATTATTTGAGAATTTGAACTCGGCAATTTATTTCAAAGTGACCATACATTTGTATATCATAAAGTGTATGATTCCAAAGGATGGAAGGGAGGAAGCCTACAGGAGAAAAGAAAAAAAAAGAACATCAACCAAGTGGAATCCAGTAACTTAAAAGATCCCCAGGGAAGGATTTTTTTTTTTTTTTTAAAGACGGAGAAGTCCAAGGGAACTGTTTGTTCCATAAGAAAACAATATGGTTCTAATAACATAAGAAAAAATGATCTTGATCCACGAGAAAGGGCATGGTAGAAAGAAGAATTAACTTGGCAGGGCCAAGAGTTGCTTTGAAATGATCTCAGAAGTGGAAAGTTTGCCAGGCTACCAGTGAAAAGGATGGAAAGAAATGGAAATAATTTGCTTAGAAAACCAGAAAAGCCAAAGCAGGAAGTGAAATGCAACTAGCAAAGGACATAAACAGAAACAGAAAAATAACAATGTATTACTTAGATGCTTAAGACCTAAATGAGAGATACAGAAAAACATCTTTCATTAGTGAAAATAGAGAGCTAGAAATAAGAGATACTTAAATGCCAAAGTTAAAAATAATTTTAAACTACAAAAGTCAATTCTTACCTCAAGTCTCATATGGTTGTGCATACCTTTTTTTTTTAAATTTTTTTGCAGTTTTTTTTTTTGTTGTTGTTGTTTGTTTTTTTGGGTGGGGCGGGGTTTGAACCCGCCACCTCCAGTATATGGAGCCAGCATCCTACTCCCTTGAGCCACAGGCACTGCCCGGTTGTGTATGCTTTTTAAAAAGCATTTTGGTGTGTATTCTTCTAGATGTGATCTGTAGGATGCAGCACTTAAAATGTGACTAGTTCGAATTGAGATGTGTTGTAAGTATAAAATACACACTAGGTTATGAAGATTTAGTAAAAAAACTCATGAGGAGTTTTTATATTGATTACATGTTGAGATTATTATATTTTAGATAATCATGTTAAATATAATGTATTAAAATTAATTTTAATTAATTCTGATTTTTAAATGTGGCTCCTAGAAAATTTAAAAGTACATGAGTGAGTCATGTTAAATTTCTACTGGACAATGTTGTTCTACCTTCTAGTCTGTATGCATAATAATCACAAAGCCTTTGCTAACCTATGATAAATGTACTAGAAAAGGATCATCTGAAGTTAATTAAAATAAGAATAAAATGTTCACCATAGGCAGTTAAAAAGATCATGATATTTATCTTGAAACTGTGATAAAAATTATTACCACTATTTTAAATGGAATTTGTTATACTTGAAATGTTATACAGATTCTTAAGAAAAAAGGTCAGTAAATAAAGTGATTTCGGGCGGGATGGGCAGACTTTTTTTTTTTCAAGAAATGAAAGCTTAATGCTACATCTTTTGCTTCACATTTCTTTTGGATAACACAGTTCTAAAAAGGATATTTTTGCAAAAATATTTGAAGAGTTCATCAATTTCCTAGATGGTCTCTCATGACATTTTAATGGTCAGATCATTTGTAGGGACCATCCTGTATCATCCTTGTTGACTTTCTCTTCAAGTTTTTATTGATCTAGCTACCCAGATCCTTATTTGCTGGTGGCTTTGCACATGATTTGTCCAAATTCCTTCTCATATTTCATGAGATCTTGTAACTATAGGGAGTTAGGTGCCAAGATGTGGGGAATGAAGATCCCTGTAAATATTTGCAGAGCTAGGGCAACACTGGAGACAGGTCTATACTGTATTTGTCACCTAACACCATGTCACTGTTATTTTTCTACATCTTTAAGAATTCTTTAAAAACATCACCTTCAATGAATGACTACATAACAATTTCTCTTAGGAGTAAACCATAATCTATAAGTTGTGGAATCATTCCCTCATTTTCCAATGTTTACATAGTTTCCCTCCCTCTTTTGCTATTAAAAACAATGTAGGAAATAACATTTCTGAACACAAATCTTTTTATTTTGGCTGGGGCTGGGTTTGAACCCACCACCGCTGGTATATGGGGCTGGCACCCTACTCCGTTAGCCAGAGGTGCTGCCCTGAACACAAATATTTATACTTTCTTGGCTTTGTTTCTGATAGCTTCCTAGAGGTATAAAAGTGTGGACATTGTAATCCAAATTGCCAAATAGTTTTCCTGATAGTAGTAGTTTATACTGTCTTAGCGGTGCATAACTTCATGAATTCATACTCTTGCCAACATTATTACCAAGAAAAATATTTTTGCTAATCTAGTATGTAAAAATGACACCTGTTTTTCATTTGAATTTCTTTGATAATGGACTAAAACCTTGATGTCTTTTCAGTATTGAGTCTTCTGTTCATGAAAAAGTTCTATTTCTCCATTTATTCAAGTCTTTTCTTATTTTAACATTGTCATCTTCTCAATAAAGTTTTTATACAATATTTATTACATCTCTAGACATTGTACAGTTTTTGTTGGTTTTGTGAATGGGATGTTTTCCCCATTACATTTTCTAATTGTTTATTACCTATTTATAGGTATCTATTAACTTGAACAGCTTTACTATTTACTTATCATACAATTCATTCATTTAAAATGTGCAATTCAGATTGAGCGCAGTGGCTCACACCTGTAATCCTAGCACTCTGGGAGGCCAAGGTGAGACGATTCCTTGAGCTCAGGAGTTTGAGACCAGCCTGAGCAAGAGTGAGACACTGTCTCTGCAAAAAAAAGAGAAATCAGCCTAGGTGTTGTAGCAGACACCTGTAGTCTCAGTTCCCCTGGAGGCTGAGACAGGAGGATCGTTTGAGCCTAGGACACATAGCCCTGCTATGAGCCAGGCTGACACCACAACAGTCTAGCCTGGGTGACAGAGTGAGATTTTGTCTCAATAAATAAATAAATAAAATGTACAATTCAATGGTTATTAGTTTAGTATATTAAAAAATACGTGTCCTTTCCACAGCCAATTTTATTAATAGAACATTTTCATTACTTTAAGAAGAAATCCAGTGTCTGTTTAGTTATCCCTCATTCTCCTGTCCCTCCAGCTCCTCCAGCTCTAATCAAACACCAGTCTACTCTCCATCTGTCTATATTTCTCCCATCCAAGTACTAATCAGGCCTGATCCAGTTAGCTCCTGATACATGAAAAGACTGAGCACTCTCCAGGTGGTGTGGGCCATCAACTCTCTGATTCTCCATTCTGGCCTTTCATATGAATGGAATCATATACTATGTGGTCTTTTGTGTCTGGCTTCTTTCACTTAGCATAATATTTTAAGTTTTTTTTTTAAGTTGTAGTGTGTTCCAGTGCTTTCTTTTCTTTCTAAGACTGAGTAAGATTCCATAGTATGAATATATATTGTTGATTTTTGTATGTTGATTTTGCTTCTAATAACATTGCTGAATTCTTCTATTAATTTTATTGACATTAATTTCCCGTGCATATTTTCTATGGATAATCCTGTCCTCTGTCAGTAGGGGCAGTTTTATAAATTCCTTTTTCACTTTGTACTCTTCTTTTTCTAATCCTTGTCTTTCTTATTTCATTGAGTAGGATTCTAGTATAGAATGGAAATGCTGATGGAAACAGCCTTGTCTTATTCCCAACTTTAATGTAAATGCTTTTAGATTTTGCCATGAAATATGATGTTATCTATAGGATTTTGGTTAACACACCTTATGGATTAGTAACACTTTGTTTTATTCTTGATAAGATTTTTCATGACAGACCTAAATTTTGGCTTTGTCCCATCTATCAAGATGTTCAGATTTCCCCCTTTTAATCTGTTGATGTCATGTGTTAATTAAAAGACTTTCTGATGTTTCATTCCACCTGATTAAACAATTCTTCAACGTTTTTCAATAGTCATTCAACATTTTCAATTATTCAATATTACTAATTGGTTATTATGTCAGATGTAGAAATACAAAGATAAATAGTCTCTTTCTCTAAAAAGTCTCCCATTTCATAGCCAGGAATTGTGGCAGGTGACTGTAGTCCCAGCTACTTGGGAGGCTAAGGCAAGAGAATTGCTTGAGCTCGAGTTTGAGGTTGCTGGGAGCTATGATGCCACCGCCACCCAGGGCAACATAGTGAGACTCTGTCTCAAAAAAAAAAAAAAAGTCTCCCATTTCCCTAGATAAATAAGAGAATGGAGCAGGTGAATAATGAGTATTTAGTGTTTACTATGGGCCAGGTACTCTTTTCCATACTGCAGAAATGTAGTCTGATTACATTTCTCTCCATAGCTATGGGATAAGTACAATCATTTTATCCATGTTATGGATTAGATATCTGAGGGCTGTAGAATTAAGTGATTTGCTCAAAACCAGCATTCAAACCAAGACTTTCTGGCTGTAATCCCCAGGCTCTTAACAATATGTAAGTGGCAAATATCATGGTTATTGACAGTGTGGAGACCCATTTTAAATTAGGGTGGGTGGGAGCTTTATGACTTCCAGAAAATGTTAGCTCTAAGTGATCCTTCATTGGTGGGCAGGCATGAGAGCCCCAGACAGCAACTGAGCCTAGGGGGAAGGAAGTGAGCAAAGTCTCAGAGTCAGGAAAGTACAAGAGATAGCCCAGGAGCCAAAGGGCACACCAGTTGGCTGTGATGTCTAAATTGTGTAAGATGGTGTTAGAGAGTAAATCTAGAGAGAGTGGTTGGTGGATTGACCCTTGTGGTGATCAACAGTCTGGAGGATGGGAGGCCAGGATCTCAGGCAGGAGCTCGTCGGCAAGCAACAGTGAGAACTCTTCACCTGCTCTTCATTGCTGTCAGGACAGAGCCCAACCAAATCACTTACCCTGGAGGACCAGGCCTGGCATGGCCGGCCCCTTCTTTCTCCTCCAGCCTCAGTTTACCCTTTGCCTCTCAGCTCTAGCCTCACAGTCTCTCCCAGTTTCTTGAACTTTCTGCGGTTTTTCTAACTAAGTAGTTCGCATAAATTGTTTCCCCTGTTAGCAGTGTTCTTCCTCCTGTCTGCAGCCCACCTCCATTTGTCTAGTCAATTTCTACCCACGCTTCATGTTTAGTCCTTGACCACTATCGTATTTTGCTGTATAGAATGTGCTCCCATGTATGGTGCACACCCACATGTTGGGCCCAAACTTTCAGGAAAAAATTTTTTTATTTGTAATTGCTTAATTCAAATTTTTATTTGTCTATATTTAGGTACTTGTTTTTTGCATTATAAAGGAGTATTGGTATTTATTTTTTAACATGTTATAGTACAAGACATTTTATGTAACAAATACTTACAAAACACCAGAACAGATACAAAGTATAAGAAATTGTATGTCCCAGTGACAAATTCATGATATGTATGCATCATAGAAGGTCAAGAGTTCTTTGTCACTATCAATTACAAGTATTGTCATTCCAGGGCTTCAGGTCCACCCAGATCTCTGCTTGCCCTTTGTGGCCAGGGCACCTTTCAGGAAAGTGCAAGGTGGTGGGAGGCCACAGGTGAGCACACGGTGAGGGCATGCCGGAGGCACACAGGCTACAGGATGCTGTTTGGGGGGATGCACTGTTCCTAGCCCTGTTGGCTGGCTGCTGGGCCACTAAGTCACCACCTGTCACACCCTGGGCACTGTGGCTGGCGTGGGGGCTGGGGTCACAAGTCCTTCAGTACCACATGTGCTGCTCTAACCAGCACTGCACCAAAGTGTCCCTTCACGGTGTCACCTGCACTCTTGGCCCTGGGTGTGTAGGGGTGTGTATGTGCAGGCCAAGGCCCTAGCTCACCTGCAGCAGAAGGGCCATTAGCTCAGTCCTTGATAGCTGTGGGACAACTTGCTTTTGTTGCAAGTTTATAGTAAGTTCAACAAAACCTATTGCCAGATTCCAGGGAATTATTTTGTGTACAGATATTGCTACTGCTTTCTAGAGTTACACTTCTAATGCATAGGCATAAATAAAAAAATTAAAAACATTTGTATAGAAAGGGAATTAGTCCTACTCATGTTTAATGTGCATGCTTATTTTTCCCTTTTTTATTCAGGCGAAACAATGGCATCTCACACATGGCAAAATATGGTACTCAGGTCAGTTTGTAGTTATCCATTTGTTAGTGTTTTCTTGAGAATACTGTGTCTCTTCTGCCAGGTTATACATTGTGTTGCTGGAGCAGGGGCAGTTTGGGTCTGTTTCTGCTTCCTTAGTTCCCAGCACAAAGCCTGGCACAGAGTAGGTGCTCAATAAACATTTGTTAAATGAATGAATAAAAGAATGATTTATCTGACCTAGGGAGGGTATGAAATCAGCAGGAATAGGATTAGCAGGGAAGAAAGGAGATTGCAGAAGTTTTTAGAAAGAAGAATGGACTCGACTCAATGACAGATTAAACATGGAGATGAGAGAGGTGGAAGAATTAGGAATGGCTCTTAAGTTTGGCCCCTAAATGATTAGTCAAGAGAGGAGTTCTACTGTTAACAGAAATAGGGACTCAAGAGAGATGATGAATTTCATTTTGTTTATATATAATAATATATATATATTCTTTTTTATTGGCCAGGGCCAGGTTTGAACCCACCACCTTTGGCATATGGGGCTGGCACCCTACTCCTTGAGCCACAGGCGCCGCCCTATATATATATATTCTTTTTTTAGAGACAGAGTCTCAAGCTGTTGCCCTGGGTAGAATGCTGTGACATCATAGCTCACAGCAGCCTCCAACTCGGGCTCAAGCGATCCTCTTGCCTCAGTTTTTTTTTCTTTCCATTTTTAGTAGAGATGGGGTCTTGCTTTTGCTCAGGCTGGTCTCGAACTCATGAGCTCCAGTAATCCACCCTCCTCGGCCTATGAGTTTCATTTTAAATATATCAAATCACTGTGAAGACCCTGAGGAGGATGATATCCAAAAGATACTTCCAGGTTGGAATGGTCATATGGGTTTATGGAGATGCTTTCAAAAGAAAACCACCACCTGTTCTAGAAATGGGTGTAATAAACAAGGGAAAGAGAATAAACAGAATAGCAGAGGCCCTGGGAGCTGGATCTTGACACTAGTCTATAATAAGGAGACAGTAAGGGAAGAGGAGTTGACACAGGGGACGGAGGAGCAGATGGAGAGAGACACACGAGGTCCATGCTGTGTCACTGAAGCCTTGGGCCAGGTGAGCCCCACTGGGTGCAACGTGAACCTCACAGAGAAGAAGGACCAACACGTAGGCCTTGGCCTTTAGACAACCCCCGTGGCCTCTGATAGCGAAGTTTCCACGGCATTAGGTGGAGCAATATACTGATTTCAGGATGAGAAGAGACTGCTTGTACAGACCACTGATGTGAGAAGTGTGGCAATGGAAAGAAAATAAAAATAGGATTGGAGAAAGAGGAACACAGCAGAAGCAAATCAAGGAACATTTCTCAAATCATCAGAAGTCTGAATGTGCTTGGAAGCCAAAGGTAGAGGAGAGAGCAAAGGGGCTGTGGGATGGAGAAGGGGAATGCACAGGGCTGGTGGTGCTTATTGAGGATGGGGGGCTCTGGAAGAAGTTAGGGAATAGGAGGTTTGGCTGACTTGAGTAAAAGAGGGTGCCCCGTCTCTGAGACTGCAGGGACAGAGAAGGAAGGTGAGGCATCAACTTCAGGCAGGGAGGAGGTGATCATTTCTCATCGAGGCTGCAGAAGATAAGGAGGTGGTGGGGGAGGGGACAGAGTGTGTGAAGGGTGTAGAGTCCTATGGAACAAGCCTCTGCAGCAGTCTGCAGACCGCAGGAAGGATGAGCTGCTGCCTGGAGCAAGCTGCCAGGAGGGACACAGCCTCTTCCAAATGCTCCAGACCCATGAAAACAAAAGAGAGAGAGAGATAGGAAAACAAGGCTTTCGGGCTGTCATGGAGCAGCAGCATTGTGGGACTGGGTTCACAGCTGGCCCCATCCATGACCCCCCCATCTGTGCCCCTCTGAGGGCTGTGGGAAGCGGCGCTTTCCTGTGTACACAGGTGGGGGAGCACACATTCCCAAAGCCCAGCCCCGCCTCTGGCCCATCCCGGATGAGGACACCCTTCCTCTGGGCCGTGAACTCGACTGCACAGTCAAGCTCAGGGCAGCCTGAAGCCAGTAACGTAAAGCCCTTACGTTTCCTCTCATAACAATTTTGAAAGGGCTTTCCCCAAATATCATCTCATTGCATTCTCATGGCACCACGGCATTATTGTCCCCAATTTACAGATGACAATCACTGAATGTCTTGAGTGAGGCCAGGCAGCTAATATCTATCTAGATCTGTTGATCTGAAAGCCCATCAACCACACCACGTTGTCTGTGCCTGACTGATCCACTTCGGGGGTAAGGAGGTGGGCTGGGGATGTGGGGGATGAGAATGGCAGAAGTCCAGCACCAGCCCTGCAGCCTTAGCTCGCCCAGGGGAGATGCCTCTATCTGTGGGGTTGGGAAACTATCCATCCCCATCCCCTAGAAAGAACCGATGAGGCCTATAAACTAAAGATCTCTTGGAAATAGAAGTGGAACAGGCCATTTATATGTGTTTGGTGATGGTGGCAGAGACTGGGATACGGACGGGAGGAGAAATATCTAAAACTATACCTGTCAATGCTTAGCCGACCTCATTGCTTGAGACACATGAGGAAATCACCAACTTCCTTTGTCCCTACTTTCATCCTCAGTGAGCAAGTCCACTCCCCAGTGCAGAGCACTGGGCTGTGTGGCCCTGGGCAAGTCACTTTGTCTCCTTCCTGGGCTTGGGCTTCCTTTCCTGGAAAACGGCAAGGTTGGACTAGATTCCTAAGGTCTGATTAATTTGAGTAGTCTCTGAGTCCAGGATTCTTAGGAAAATGGAAATGATTAGAGCAGGAAGGGAAGAGTTTCTTCCTGGAGACTTGGGTTCAAGCTCTGCTCTCCCACAGGGGCAGTGAAGTCTTCAAGGGGTCTGTGAATGACCATCATTTTCTTGGGGGTAGAGTATACCCTTATACTGTATGCACAACTAGCTAACTAGCCAGCTAGCCATCAAACTAACAACCAGCCAACTAACCAACTGACCAACCAACTAACTTGTGAACAAACAAGCTAATGAACTCTCACACCTGAGCAGCAGGCGAGCGCAGAAAAGAAGCCATTGCAAACATCCTCTTCTGTGGCAGACCTGACTGGGCTCCATCTAAAGCTCCAGCGGCTGGATGGCAGCCCTGAGAGGTTTCCTGACACAACCTGTAACTGCTCAGTGCTCCTCAGCTTGCAGAGCAAAGGCGATTTTGGTTTCATGCGGCTGTGCCAAGTGTGGAGAGAGGCCTCGTGTGCACTTTCAGTCATGTGACTGGTGACTCAGGCCCTTTCTGGTTCCTGCTTGTCAGAGTCTGGGAACCAGGGAGGAAAGGTAAGAAACGACTTTGCAGTGGCTCTCTGGGAGGCTCGGGGCTTGAGCAACAGCATGTTGTTGTATGGGCTACCCTGAACCTTTTTATGTGAGCATAATAAAATTCTCTTCTAGCCGCAGAACTGCCACTTGGACATGACGTTTCCAGAGCTCATGTGTTCCATCTCCTCACTCCAACAGGAATAAGCCAAAATCATCCGAGGGAGAAAAAAAAAAAAATCTCCATTCCGCCACTTCCTTTAATGAAATAATTTGGTAGTTAGCCACCTCATCACCAAAAATATTTTTTGTTCTAACCTGAATCTACCCTGCCACGTTAAAGCATGATTGCTCTTACTCTGGTAGACAGCGTGGAAAATTTGTTCCGTGGACGGTAGGAATGTCTACCTAACCTTAAGAGGAGGTGCTAATTCCATCTTTATTTTTCCTTCTCTGTCAATCTAGAACCTCTGTTCTTTCAATCTAGATTTCAAATTTACCTCTTTCAAGAATCTTTCACTGTTGAAACCCTCCTTTCTACAGAAGAGACCAGAGCACGCAAACTCAGAGTTTATTTTTATCTCATGTATTTGTCCTTGTTAACCTGTTACTTGGAAAATACTTTGAGTCTATTTCAGCTCCCAGTCCTCTGTATTTCCAAGCAGGATATATTTTCTTTAATGCTACTATGATGTTGTAACAAGTCTTGGAGTCAGAAGTCCTGGATTTGTCACTTTCTGGCTGTTACTGGAGGCAGCAGGTTCTTCAACCTGGGAGGAGCTCAGTTCACTCCTCTGGAAAACCCAGAGAATCGGGCTTTAACTCTTGGGATCACCGTGCAGATAAATGGAGAAATGTATATGGAAGTGTTGAGGGTGATGTTTTGAACTTAACGGGTGGCCCATAGACATTTGTTCATACGCTGTCAGGGCAGGACCTATATTTTCTATTTCTATGGTTTTTCTTGACCAGGCCTCAATTGCCCAGTTGTGCCTACAGCAAACCCTTAGTGAGTACTGCATGCTCACTCTCTTTTTGGTAGCTGAGAACAAGCAAGCTGGGAAGGCCTCAGGCCATTGTATGGTCAGGGTGAAGTCCTGAGAAGTCCCAGATGTAGGCTCTCCCTCCAGGTTGGTCAGAGAAGGTGGTGCAATGTGTGTCTCTGAGCTGGGGAACCCCGTGAGGCAAGATCCATGGAATAGGAATCCAGGGAGAATAGAAAAACAGAGGATTGGTCTTCAAAGAGATGTCTGGGGCAGGTGCCTGCAAGATGAAAGGCGCAGGGGGGTGTTCCTATTAAAAGAATCTGTCTCTCTGGTGGCGCCTGTGGCTCAGTGAGTAGGGTGCCAGCCCCATATACTGAGGGTGGCGGGTTCAAATCTGGCCCCGGCCAAACTGCAACAACAACAAAAAAATAGCTGGGCGTTGTGATAGGTGCCAGCTACTCGGGAGGCTGAGACAAGAGAATTGCCTAAGACCAAGGGCTGGAGGTTGCTGTGAGCTGTGATGCCATAGTACTCTACCGAGGGCAATAAAGTGAGACTTCATCTCTTAAAAAAAAAAAAAAATCTGTCTCTCCTTAACTTCACCAGCTCTGAGAGTTCACCTTTGAGCTGCCTCGTCTGTATTACTGCGTCATTTCAACAGGCTGGTTTCCGGTCCTTATCTGTGAGAGGTGGGGTTTCTTTATCTAGTTGCTCAGTTTAATAACCTAGGAGGGTCAGATGTAGTTATTGATGCCGAAATAATTTCTTTTCCCTGAAAAACGTAGGATCTTGCCTCCTCCCGGTTCCATGGCCCTCCCTCCACCCATGGGTCAGAGGCCTATGAGATGCTGCAGGGATGCTCCACAGTCCAGGTGACACAGGGCAGCATCGATCCAGTTTGACTCCAGTGTGAAGTGGGCAGGGATTGCTCAGGGGCTGAAGAACCCGCTCCACAAGGGCTCTGTAGAAGGAAATGATATTTGGGAGGGAAATGGGCTGGCAGTCCTGGGATAAACTAAGCCCCGGGATTACTGAGGGCCAGGGAGGGGTTTATTTATAGAGGGTGAGGCTTCCTCTTTTTCTCATTAGGCCAGGTGAATGGGGAGGTGAAGGGAGGGAGTCTGCTGGGCGTTCAGGTGCACTCTATAGCCCACCTCTGTGGTCAAAGCAAGCGTGGCAGCTGGCAGAGCAGCCCCTTTGGTTTTCTGGCACTGGTGCCTTGACCCAGGATGGGGACAAGGTGGTAGATAAATGCTTGTGTGTGGTGACTTGTGTTTTGTGGAACCTCAGATGCAGAAAGCTGAGTTCACCTCAGCTACACTGTCGTTAGCAGACTGCGCAAGGTAGCATGCTGCCGTTCCCCCATCCTCACTCCTCCCCCAACTCAATGACTTTAATGGTGGAAAAAGTGCCCTGTGCATGTGTGGACCCTGGCAAGAGCTTCTCCAGGCATATGCCGGCCTGGGGCTTGCTGGACCATAAGGAACATGAATACCTAATTTCACTACATCCTGCCAGGTTGCTCTCAGAAGGCTGTGCCAGAATGAGCCCGTTTCCCTGAATCTTCCCCAGAACTTGGCTTTCTAATCCTTGTCGACTGGATGTGTATAAAGCAGTATATATCACTGCTTGAACAAGAGGCATAACTCATCTCATACCTGGTATCCATTCTTTAAATTGTGTATTACAGCCAGGCCTGGTGGCTCGCACCTGTAATCCTAGCATTCTGGAGGCCAAAGCAGGAGATCCATTGAGCTCAGGAGTTCAAGACCAGCTTGAGCAAGAGTAAGACCCTGTCTCTATTAAAAATAGAAAAATTAGCCAGGTGTTGTAGTGGGACCCTGTAGTCCCAGCTACTTTGGAGGCTGAGGCAAGAGGATTCTTTGAACCCAGGAGTTTAAGGTTGCTGTAAGATAGGCTGATGCCATGATACTCTAGCCTGGGCAACAGAGTGACACTAAAAAAAATTATGTATTACATATTTTGTCCATTTTTCTTTAGGGTTTCCAATCTTTTTCATGATGATTTGTAGGATTTTCTTGTGTATGTTAAATATATAACAAGGTACGTAGATGCTATAATTTTCTCTGTTCATCCCGTTTCAGAATTAAAATTTTAGCCACTAGTCTCATAAAGTGATTACTATTTTAATTTCTGTAATGGCTATTTACCTATGCAAGTTTTTAGTTTTTTCTGCATACAATACTGGCACAATACAAATTCACTGTAATGTGTCTGCTCCTCCCACCAGCTTATCTATGTATAACGCTCCATAAGTCTTTTCAATTGAAGCTTTTTATTTTCTTTAATTTTGAGAAATGATTTTTTAATCATTTCTTTTAAGATTTTTAATCATTTCTTTTAATCTTTCTTTTAAGATTTTTCAATCTTCATTGATTTTTTTTGTTTGTCTTTTGGGGTGGTCTTCTGTTGCATGGAGAGAGATCTTTCTACTTCTCCATTCTATATCTTAACTTTCACTTTTTGTTATACACACACAGTTTATATGGTATTTCTTTACTCAATTAACATAAGTCTCATAGTGTTTCTTTGTAATTTTTTGTCTTCTTACTGGAGTACTTCTTTTACTTGTGCCTGAGATATCATTTTTTGCCCCCAAATTTAAAGATAATGTAATTGGGCTCGGCGTCTGTACTCAATGGTTAGGGCACTGGGGCTGGTGGATTCTAACTCTGTCAGGGCCTGCTAAAGAACAATGACAACAATAACAACAACAAAAAATAATAGCCAGGCGTTGTGGCAGGCACCTGTAGTCCCAGCTATTGGGAGGCTGAGGCAAGAGAATCACTTAAGCCCAAGAGTCTGAGGTTGCTGTGAGCTGTGATACCATAGCACTCTACCGAGGGTGACATAGGGAGACTGTCTCAAAAAAAAAAAAAAAAAGATAATCTAATTTGAGTTAAAAGCGTAGGATGGAGGTTTGCTTTCAACACCAGAAAATTATTCTATTGTCCAGAATCCAGTGTTGATATTAAGGACTCCTGTTTCTTTTCAGGGTATCTGTACCTCGTGTTAGGAAAATTTTAGAATTTTCATTTGTATTGTGGTTTCTTGAAATACACATCGACTTTATTAACTTTTGGAGACCTCTTGACATGACATCAGAGAAATAAAAACTGGTATAAATTTTCAACAATTGAGAGAACATGGAGAGGGTTTTCTACTGCAACCAACATGTGGATCGTCGGAACAGAAAGACCAAGAGCAGGAGGGGAGGGGTGCAGTGAAGACACTGCCGTGAGAGGGTGGTGGGGCAAGGGCCAATGTCTCCTGAAGGACCCTGTACGTGTTTAGCCTCTCAATTTAGAGAATTCAAAACTCGAGATTTCATGGTGGGCCAAAGCAAGATATAGGGTGAGAGAAACTCTCCACTTCTCCACCCTGAGATCATGGAGGAACAATTGCTCCTCTCTAAAGAAATTAAACAACCAGTTCTGGGCATGGGAGCTAGCACCAATCCTGGACCATCTCCACTGAGCACAGGTGGGGCCAGAGAGTCTCCAAGGTCTGCCAGGGTACTCTGAGTTCACAGCCCACCTGGCTGGTGCTGCCATTAGGTAGGTAGTGGAGGAAACTTTGAAACAAGATTGAGAAAAAGAGAAATGAGTCCCTAGGAAAATAAGAATTACTTCAGGGTGCGTAAGGAGCTTGAAGGAAACTCTAATCTGTACCCTCAAAGACATGTGTGAAGACATGGCATTGATTGAAAGAAGAGGGTGCTAGGAAAATGCTAAATAGAAGGTTGGAGCAAAACATTACGGACAAACAAAATAAAAAGAGAGTAAAGAATGAACCAAAAAGGTGAAACCCAGAGTAGTTTAGGGGATCAACAACTAGCTGATAGGCACCCCAAAGAAGACTAAGGGGAAAAGATGTGGGAAGGAATTACAGAGAAACTTTGCAAGAGAATTCCCCAGAGTTAGAGGCTGCAAAATTTAAGAAAGATGTATTCACCGGGTATTCACTGCAATAAATAAGAGTTGGCAAGGGCAACACTATAAAATTCAGGGCCACTAACAATAAAAAGAGAGATCATCAATGTTTTCAGAGAGAAAAGTAGAGAAGAAATTATCTTAACCTACTAGAAGATGATTTTTACCTGCTTTAAATTACGAAGGAAAGTGATTTTCAACTAGAATTCTATACTCAGCAAAATATCTATAAATTCGGAAGACAAAAGAAAAGATGTTTTGAGACAGATGACTAGTCCAAAGGCTTAATTTTGCACACCTTTTTTCTTTGAGGTCATTTGAGAACACACTTCTACAAAATGAGAATAGAATAAGCCAGAGGCAGACAGAAAATTCTGGAAGCAGTATCTTCCACCTAAGTAGCAGTGAAGAAATGCAGGGTGATTGTTTTTTGTGGAGACAGTGTCTTGCTCTGACACCCCGGGCTGGTTTACTGCAACCTCAAACTTCCAGGCTCAAGTGATCCTCCTACCCCACCCTCCCAAGTAGCTGAGACTGCAAGTGCACTCCACCACCACACCTGGCTAGTTTTTTCTGTTTTTGTTAGAGACAGGTTCTTTCTCTTGCTTAGGTTGGTCTCAAATTTCTGGCCACAAGCTATCCTTCTGTCTCAGCCTCCCAGAGTGCTCAGATTTCAGGTGTGAGCCCCTGCTCCTGGCTCTACCTCTTACTATCCAATGCTTCTTCTGGTAACCTATCTTAAAGTTCTTAGAGGTTTCCACTAGGATAATGAAAATAGCGGTGTGTTCCCTGTGTGCTAAATACGTATTTATTAGAGGCAGAATGCAAAACAGATTATGCAAAATTTCTACATTAACTAATCGCTTTATGAAAATCAAGACATAGTTTCTAGAGAAATGAAGATAACACTAGCAGAGAAAAATCAAAGAGCCTGGGGGGTTATTTGGTAAAGGGAGTGGACAAGGGGAGAGGGAAGCGGGAGCAAGAGATCATTGCTTTGTATTTGAAAATCTCGGCATTTAAAAAAACTAAATTATGTGCATGAATTATTTTGGAAACTTTAAATTCCCGTGTCTTTTAAAAGACTAAATGGGGCTTGTGTAGAAGATAAGCTAAATGGGGAATTATAGCAACAAGCAGAGGAACAGAGAGTTGAAAGTTCATGGCCTGCAGGGGAATGGTGTGGTTTTGTGGCTGGACCGTAGGTGGCTATTTGGGGTGGGTGGGGGTGAGGAGCAGCTGGAGATGACTCTGGAAAAGTAGGCTAGGGCAAAGCTGTGGAAAGCATCGATGCCATACTAAGAAGCTTGGAATTTCCTCTGTTGGCAACCGGGACCTATGAAAAAAGCTTTGAGCTGTGTGATTCCATTTGTGTTTCAGAAAGATCATCCTATGGCAAGATGGAGTAGGGTTTGGAGGACGTAGGAAGGCAGGCTCAGAGGCAGTGACCAGCTTAAGAGAATCTTCATGGTCTGAATTCAGGCTTTCAACCTCTGTAGAAACTGAAGCTTTGTAACTGCAACTTAAGTCAAAATCTTTCTTCCACTTTAGCCACTTCCCTGGACGGGGTTCTGCTGTCCAGCCCCTTCCTGTGGGCTGGATGGCCTCTGCCCAGGGAGACACTGATGGGGGGGTCTGTGGGCAGCAGATGGTGGGCCACGGGGAATTGGGGCCCCTTCTTATTCAGGGGCGGCCATGGCCCAGGCTGCACCTCACGTCAGCTTCTTAGACCTTACAACAAACTGGTTTTTGGCCACTTTTCAAGGCATGTTTTAGTTTTTAAGCACAAGATTTTTACCAACCTCTCCCCACACCCTTAAATGATTCCCTTGGTTTATTATAAGTTGTTTTCCAGTTTTTTCCTCTTGTCCTGCCAACTTATCTAAGAAATAGGATTTTTTTTCTCCTCCTCGTATTATTGGTATTTAAAAAATAATAAAATGGAAAAATTGAATGCTTTTACCCTCTGGCCTCCCGCTTTCTAGGTTCACACCCACTGGCACCCTCCCTTTGAGGCTTACTGACTTTCCACCCTGCTGAGTGTGTGTCTGTGTGCCTGGGAGACCTTAGCTATCCCCCGGCATCCCCCTTAGTACTCTGTCCCACCCTTTCTCCTGCCTTCCTGCTCCCAGGCAGCATGGTTTGGGTGCAGAAGAGCTGGCAGGGAGTGCCTCTCTGAAGCAGGGGTTGCGTTTCTTCCTCTCCTAGCAGCTGGGCTGGGAGCTGGGCAACCAGCTGAAGGTCAAAGGCAGCCATCCCTACTCTACCTGTGGTATTCTCTCCAGTGGTGTATACGCAAAGGCAGGGAATGGGGTGAAGTAGGGCAGTTAGTTTTCTTTTCACACCCAGGAGGCTGCGTGGCTCCTGACTTCTGGCAGGAGAGGGTGAAGGTGGAGCTGAAAGGCTCTTTGTGCATTTCAGGAATGTGAATTTCATTTCCCTCAACGCCACTCCCTCAGCTGTCTGTGCTTAAGAATGAGAGTTGACACTCTAAAATGACCCAATCTCTTGTTAAAGGAGAGGCTGGATTTCTGAGTTAGGGTCCATTTCCCCAGCACCACCTGTGGCGTGGGACTAGCAACACGGATCCCCTCTGGGAGCTTGTTATAAATGCAGACGTTGGCCCCATCCCAGACCCCAGGATCAGAAGCTGCACTTTATCGGAATGACCAAGTGATTTGTATGCATATTCCATTTAAGAACCACTGATCCAACATTCCACTGTTGACTTGGTCATGTGTTCTAGAGACTTCTGTCTTTCCCCTGCTCAGTGGTGCATCAACAAGCCTAGTTTGAGGCCTTTTGTGGGTCTATGAAGGGGGGGGTGTGCAAATGCCTAGACTAAGTCTGTGCAAACCACTTTCCCTTTCTCTGTCTCTCCTAATCTTACACAGGTGTGAGGCAAAACGTGTTCAGATATGACTCCTCACCTTGTCCTCACACGCCCCCGTGGGACAACAAAGCAGGGATGATTAGTCTCATTTTAAGTAACGAATTCCAATTTTATTGATGAGGAAATGACCTGACTTCTTCAAGGTCACGGTGCTAGTAAATGAACTCACCCTTGTGGTTGCTGAATATCACCTTCCTATCACCTCATGATTGCTTAATATCACCAGTCCTTTTAAACAGGAAGCTCAGAAAAGTCATTATTTAAGAAAAAGCAATCAGAAACATAATGTTGCGTTTGGTTTGACTCATAAATTCCATCCCATAGGGGCTGAAATGAAGGACCTTTTCCCGAGCCTCTGCAAATGATTTCAGTAGTTCAGAGGCCCTTTTGAACAAGACGTTACATGGGTTGAGTTTCAAAGAAAAGAATGTTGAAAGAAATCTTCTAGATGAGAATGGCTTCCAGATGTAAATATTACTCTTCCAGATGTGTGGACAAGTCGGGTGGGAGAAATGGGGGGAGTAAGATGCCTCACATGTCTGCGAAATGAAATGGAAAAACCTCTCTCAGCCACAGGGCAAAGTAGGACAAGGGGAAGAGAAATAGAATCCAAGTTAAACTCTTAAAGGTGGGGCCGGACAAACTCAGGAATCATTCCCACTTGGGCTGCTGTTTTAAATATGCAAATGTGTAGACGCCACACCTCAAACTGCACTGCTGTAGAGAAAAGTCGGAAGGTATCGTCTCTGCAGACACTCTTCTCAGACCTGTGCACATCTGATCCAGCCCCTCCGAGGAGCCTCCCAGTTGAGAGCAGGCAGGACAGGCTGCAAAGATTTGTTCAGGGGAACAGAGAACAGAGCCCAGAATGCGGAAGGAGAAGGAGCCAGGAATCACACAGTTCTTTCTTTCTTCAGCTTCTGAATCAGCAACTCATTCTCTCGGGATCGCAGGGTTTGTGTTTTTACAATGGCTAGTAGGTCCCATGTTTCTCAGATGAGTAAATCTGAAACCACAGAAAACCAAGGCCTTGTGGCCAAGTCCTCCTGGTTTGTCACGTCTCTGAAAATCTAAGCCGCTGTCAAACTCTTAGTTGCATGGAATTAAACTTCTTTATTGCCCTCTGCCAGCATCTTCACCTTCAAATGACCACTCCACGTGTGCAGCCAGCCACCTGCCCAATTGCCCAGACTTTCCCCTTCTTCCATTTAGAGGCTGTCCCCAATTTCTATGTCAGTCTGGAAGTGTGATATTGATTCCTTCTAACCCCTAGATTTTTAAGCAGTGCAGATAACTCACTCTGTACTGGTCCAGCTGGTCAACTTTCTATTTCCCTCTAAGGGCTCCCTCTAAGAATACATTCTTTTAAGTTGCTAATTATTCACATTATTAAAACTCATACACGTGTAACAATGCCTACATATTGATTCCAAACACATGTACCCCCCCCAGCACTGGCATAATCCTTGGTTAATATGCTAATAATACAGTTGATAATTACTAAATTGAGAAGTTAATTAGCTATCTTCTGTTTTCCTATGTAGTGCTGAATTCTCTCTGTGATCTCCAGCCCAACACATTTCTCAAAGGCCACATTAGAAGTTAGATTTTCCTGTTAGAAGGTATTGAGACAGAAGTTATTGAGACAGGCTCGGCGCCCATGCTCGGTGATTAGGGTGCCGGCCACATACACCAAGGCAGGCGGGTTTGAACTGGGCCAGGCCTACGAAACAACAATGACAACTGCAATAAAAAAAATAGCTGGGCCTTGTGGCGGGAGCTGTCATCCTAGCTACTTGGGAGGCTGAGGCAAGGGAATCACTTAAGCCCAGGAGTTTGAGGTTGCTGTGATGTCATGGTACTCTACTGAGGGTGACATGGTGAAACTCTGTCTCAAAAAAAAAAAAAAGAAAGAAAGAAAAAAGAAGGTATTGAGACCACTCAAAGCCAGGACCAGCCCACCCTAGGTCTATGCCATCACTCCAGGATTCAAATATTAGGAAGTATCATCATCATCATCATCATGGACTGAGTTTCTTTATTCCCTTTTGTTGTTAATCTAATTGGGATTAAATTCTCAAGCTGTGGTTTAAGTTTGATTCTAAGCATATTTTGATATTTCAGTCAGTACCTTTTAAAAACGCATAATTCTAAAAGATTGATTCTGTCCTATCTTACTCAGTGGGCACATCGTTACATTTTTTAATAAGTCAGCCAACTTGGACTTTTTTTTTTTTCTAGACAGGGTCTTGCACTGTCAGCTGGACTAGAGGGCAGTGGCATCATCAGTGCTCACAGCAAACTCAAACTCCCATGCTCAGGGGAACCTCCTCCTACCTTAGCCTCCTGAGTGCTGGAACCTCAGGTGTGCGCCATCATGCCTTATTAATTTTTCTATTTTTTGTAGAGACTGGGTTTTGCTCTTGCTCACGCTGATCTCAAACTCCGGGCCTCTGGCAATCTTCCTGCCTCAGCCTCCCAGAGTAAAAGAAATTAGTTTTAGTTCAGTATGTGGTTTAGAAAATGTATACACTTTATTCTGGTTTTTTTTTTTTGAGACAGAGCCTCAAGCTGTCCCCCTGGGTAGAGTGGCGTGGCATTACAGCTCACAGCAACCTCCAACTCCTGGGCTCAAGCGAGTCTCCTGCCTCTGCCTCCCAAGTAGCTGGGACCACAGGCGTCCGCCACAATGCCCGGCTATTTTTTGGTTGCAGCCGTCATTGTTGTTTTGGCGGGTCCGGGCTGGGGATTCGAACCCGCCACCTTAGGTGTACGTGGCTGGCGCCTTAGCCGGTTGAGCTATAGGCGCCGAGCCTTTATTCTGGTTTTTAACTACAAACTTGCTGTATTGCATGCCTCTGAATTGGATAGATTTCTGTGTTTTGCATGTGTTGTGGCAAAGGTGTACTGTTTTATTCTTGTAAGTTGGTTGTATTCACCATGATTTTTAAAAGATTCCAGAAAACCTGGTGCTACCGTCAGCCCGCCTTGTCCTCACACGTGGCATTGTTGCTTTACTCAAGCATTGGGATCGTAAAGATTCTCTGCCTTTTATTTCTAGGCTTTCCCCAAACCTCACAGCCCAGAGGCAGGAGAGATGGCTTTGCGGTTGGTTCCCCTGCTCCCCTGGAGTGAGCATGACTGTCTAGACTGAAGGGAAATGGTTTTTCTCCCATTACAGCACAGGCCCCTGCTGGAACAACTCCTGCCTGAGAGGGTGTCCCGGCCACGTGCTCTCTAGCTCATTAACCCTCGGCAGTGACTAAAGCTCCAACACCCAGCCCTTTGGATTCCAAAGGTGTAATTTCATCTGGAATGTTTCCTTTCTGTTGACTTGTCCTCTGCTTTTCTTTTCACCTGTCTGTTATGCTTAGTTTTACCCTCCTGCATGTGTTAATTTTAATCCTTTGGTGACCTAAGCTACAGAAAATGCCTCAGGAATAAATGTTTTTTCTATTAGTTTTTCCCCTACATGCTGTGGCACCTATTCCTCTACTTTTAATATATTAGCTTAGACCTACCAGCTCTTGAGTGCCTATGTACTGAGTAAGTTACTTCTATGTATCATATTTATTGTTACTAACAACTTAAATGGTGTCACACCCATTTTGCAGATGAGAGAAATGAGGCTCTGAGAGTCTGAATACCTTACCCAAGGCCCTGCAGCTAGAGATCATCCTAAACCTGGTTTATCTCACTTTAGAGCTTCCACTCTAGAGTCCACTCTGATCCATGGACTTCCAGCTGTGGTTCAGGTTGTGCCAGTAGGGCCTCTGTGATTTCAAAAAACTCTTTTTTTTTTTTTTGAGACAGAGTCTCACCATGTCACACTCCATAGAGTGCTATGAGCTCACAGCAATCTCAAACTCTTGGGCTTAAGTGATTCTCTTGCTTCAGCCTCCCAAGTAGCTGAGACTACAGGCACCAGCCACCTGCCTATTTTTTTTTTTTTAATGCCTGGCTATTTTTTGTTACAGTTGTCATTGTTGTTTAGCAGGCCCAGGCTGGGTTTGAACCCGCCAGCCCCTGGGTTATGTGGCTGGTGCCCTAGGCACTGAACTGTAGGCGCCGAGCCTCAAGAAACTCTTAAAATAGCTAAATAAATCTATTTTGATTCATTTTATTAATAAAAATAATGATGCCTGTCTGTCTCATAGGTGGTGTAATGACGTGAAAAGAACGGAAAGAGAGTCTTATAACCAGAAAGGCTGGAAATCACTCCCTCTACACCGAAGGGAAGATTCAGGTTGCCAGTGACATGCTTCCCCTCAGGTGCCAGAGGTGGGTGAACCTGCCATGGCTCCTTTAATTTGATGGCTTGATTTATCCCCTAGCTGAACCTGACTGAAGAGATTCCTTCCGGGGTCACGACCCTGCCATTGGAGAAGCAGGATCTTTAACTGGAAGGCTTTGAGTGATGGAGAAATCGGAGTGAGGTACAAGGGGGTTGAGGACTTGATCCTTATTTTCTCAAACAATTGAAAGAGTAGATCTTCAGTCCAGAACTTATACCAAGATACTACTTACATTAAAAGAAAATATAAGGCATTTCCTCTCAAGTTTGTTTTTTGTGCACCCCCTGTCCCCATTCCTGACGCCTTGAGGAACAACCTATTTCAGCCTGTGAGCATACTGAGTAGGATGAAATTCGCTGAGAGCAAATTTATACCCTCATTCTTCCTCCTTCCCTAGAGCATTCCGGGCAGACAGAATAAGAACAGGAGGCACCGGCAGTGCCATTTTATTCCGGCAGCGATGTTGATGTCTTTGCCATGCTCCTGAAACTCTGCAGACAGCCCTGTGGGGACCAGGCAGATCTATTGACAGAGTCCAAAGCTGGAAGTCACAAATATATCTCTGAAGACTTGTCCCAACAAGTGGCATTTCTGGAGAATGCGCAGGAATCTTTACATATGGCATCAAAAAGACTATTGAGTCCAGAAAGACTACAGAGGAAAGGGTTTAATTTCTGAGCCCTCAAAACAAAATTGTAGGCAAGTGCTTTTGTCCTTTGTTAACTACAGATACAGAAGATGAGGCAGTGTCCTTCCTAGGAGCTCTCCCTTCTACATGATGGAGGTGGCATTAGGGAAGGAGACCAAAACCTCTTGTTCCTTAGGTTGTGTATAATGTTTGCTCAGGGAACAGAAGCAACCATCCCAGAATCGTTATGTTATGGGTTAAACGCTTTACTGGTTGACTCTACAGAGACTACCATGCTTATAAAAATAAAATGATACCTCTCCACAGAGTTTTTCATTATAGGATTTCTTGGCCAAGTCACCTTACTCTTAATTTGCAGAGAAGAGAATAAAAACCAACAATGGGTCCTAAAGAAGAAGGCTTTAGCAAAAGGGATTATTTCAGCTTTCTTCAACCTGGTCAATAGCCACGCGATGGGTTCAGCACATGTGTGAGCCTGGGCCCCCTCATAGCCTTTGATATGCATGCTTACTGCAGGGGCACATACAGTTAGCCCTGAAAACAGGTGTGGGAGGGAGCAAGTTCAGTCACTGGTGAATTATTTGCAAATTCGAGGTCAGTTAAGTTCCTTAATTATTAACAATCATCCTTTGAACATCAATATACCAAGTATTGCACTTCAAGTCAAAGAGAAGATGCAGGGGTTATGGCATTTCAACAGAAGAAAGAATAGGCACGGGGCGGTGCTATAGTCCCAGCTACTTGGGACGCTGAGGCAAGAGAATGGCCTGAGCCCAGGAGTTGGAGGTTGCAGTTCATGCCACGGCACTCTACCAAGGGCAATAAAGTGAGACTCTGTCTCTACAAAAAAAAAAAAAAAAAAAAGAAAGAAAGAAAGAAAGAACAAAAGAAAACAGCTTGCATTTACCTGAATGGAGTTAAAATACATTCTTCTTTGTAAAGTATCACAAGAATGGAAATACAAGTATCCAGTGTACTCAATGCTTATATGAAACCAGTAAGAAAACAACTACACACCCACAAGAAAGAAAAACACAGTAAGTAAGGCAAACAGACAGCCCTCAGAATGGGAGAAGATTTTCGCAGGTTATGTCTCGGACAAAGGTTTAATAACCAGAATCCATAGAGAACTTAAACATAT
>NW_003852519.1:1842827-1869858 GCF_000181295.1 Otolemur garnettii
GCCATCATTGTTGTTTGGCAGGCCCGGGCTGGGGATTCGAACCCGCCACCTTAGGTGTATGTGGCTGGCGCCTTAGCCGCTTGAGCCACAGGCGTCGAGCCGCACCTTAGAATTTTTGAGATGGAAGAGCCCTTAGTTCAATACCTTCATTTGACAAATGAGGAAATCAAGGCCTAGGGAGGTCAGTGAAGAAGTTTCATCTACAGACCTGCCCTTGGGCTGGTGAGGTTCAATTAGGCCAAGAATTTATTTTGAAAATAATGTAAATATATTTTGTTACATAGAAACTTCTGGGATATAATTAGGAGTCAGAAGAATAGGAACACTGGTTTGAGACTTTTGGCCTTTGCAGTTGGATTCCAGAAAACCTGACCCCTGATAAGCACCTACCTCAGAGTTTGGGCAGGCAGTGAGTCACTTTGTGTAGGGCTAATATGGCTGGAGAGACTCAAGTTACGAAACAGTCATTAGAAAACACGGAGGGCACAGGGCCGCTGGGATCCTGGAGCTGCACCCTGCTCCCAGGGGCTCTGAGATCTGCGAACAGTCAGGCTGACTGGAGTGGCTGCATCTTTTCCAGGGTGGCCCATTTTGGTCGGGGTCTGGCTCCCACTCGGACCCAGGCCAGCTTCCACGCTGTGATTATTCGTGATGCTCTGCCAGTACCATCTCTCCTCACCACAGTTCCCTCTCCCATCAAAAAGAAAAAAAAAAGAAAGAAAGAAAAAGAAAAAAATTAAGATCCTATCCCAGGCACTGGGAAGGCATTTCGTTTAGCTTCATTTAAAATACATTGTTAGAGTTGTGCTGCACAAATCTGCCAAATGCTATAAATATGTATGAAGTCGCAGTGGCCACCTACGGCCATGGAGAAGCCAGCTTTGGGGATGGATAACAGACAAGGAGAATTTTAAGTACATCCTGTTCCAGTAAAGCTGACTTCTTTTCCATTCTGTTCTCTCTCCTGCTCCCCCCCCCCATCCCCAGCAGAAAAAGATAATTGCCACGAGGCTGAACTTGGGCAGAGCTGAAGATTTCTTCTTTCTTGTCCTTAATGTGTTGCAAAACCTCAGCACAGTCGGGGAAGAACTGCCCTCCCCCAAGACGTGAACGCGCTCTCCTGTGGCAAACAGGAAATCCTCCCCCAGCCGTGGGCTCCTCAGCCGGGAAGCTGGTCTCTGCTGCCCTGGCTACCTTCCCCCCAGGTTCTTCCCGGGCATTCAACGCAGTTAAAAATAGTAACCACCACAGCCAGAAGAAAAGATGACTTCATTGTCTAACCACTGCCACTTGTGGCATGATTCGGGTGGTGGCAGAGGGCTCTAATCCTCTGAGTTGGCACCTTGAGAGTCCTCGCAGGGTCAGGAGGCTGGTCCCTCCCTCTGGATTTTAACACCCGGGTGTCCCTGAGGAGCCAGCCCATCTCCTTGGGAGAGCAGTGAGTCAGGCAGAGCCAGGTCCCCACATGCATGCACGTGTGCACACATGTGCACACACACAATGGTTGCAACAGCCGTGGAAATCCAAGCTCTCCCCTTGCATAGACTGTGCCTGGTCCAGGCAGCACATGCCCACCCTGGCTTGGGAAAGCAAGGCTGGAGGTGAGACTCCCCTGACGTCTAAGCCTGTCACTCCTGCAGTGGCCGTGTGTGTGAGGGGTGCCCCCTCTCCTGGCCTGGCAGGTACAAGAACTTGTAGAATACGCCGGGTTCTAACTCAGCCTAGGTTGCTGTTGGAGTGACAGGTCCAGAAGGGACCCAACAGGCGCCTAAGGCTGGGGGAGGAGAAAAACAGTTTTCGAGGTTATGTGAGGGTCTCCATTAGTTGATCCTGTGGAGTAAAAGAGAAATCCATTTTTACCATGAAGCATCTCATGCCATTTGCCTGCCAGGAGATTCAAATCCTCTGAGGCAGAGGTCAGTTTACAATGATGAAAAGATCCATGTCCCTTGGTATAGGGATTATGGTCTTCAATTTGGCTTAATTTGGTCCTTTATTAAGCAGGTAAGGAGGTTTCCAAAATAACTTCAATGAGCCTGGCACTTCCAGAGTGCTGGGGCGGGGTGTGTGTGTGTGTGTGTGTGTGTGTGTGTGTGTAAAGAAGATACATATTATAGGATCTGTTTCTATGTTTGAGGACATTATAGTTTAGTTAAGGAGAGTGAACTCACTCAGCTAAAGCAAACTGGAAGGAAAACACACCAAGCTTTCATCCAGTTTGGGGTGAGCACCTACCCAACGCTGCTCAGGAGACAGCGGCTCCCAGACAAATCTGGTAGAAAGGCCTGGCCGCAGGGAGCTTAGGCTCCAGCGAAGGGAGGGAGGCAGGATACACACGGTATGCTGGATGGTGTGAGTGCCATGGAGAAAAATAAAGTGGCAAAGGAGGATAGGAAGTGTCAGGGAAGGGCTGCTATTTTAGGATAGGTGGCCAGAAAAGTTCCTACTGAGAAGGTGACATTCGAGTGAAAACAAAAAAGGCCCAGGTCCTGAAATTGCATGATGCAGGGTGGGCGAGTCCCCAGTGGAGGGGCGGCTCTGAGACCAGGAGAAGAGACCCGCCCAGGGGCTGAGCCTCCATCTAAACCTCTGAAAGTCAGAGAAAGGAATGAGAGGGACAAGCTGGATGTCATTACCATGAAATTCTGCACAATCCAATCCATGTTTTTTTCTTCTCTGTGTCCCATTTGTAATGTACTTTCAAGAAAAACAATCGTATCGACTAATTATACCCCGTGGGTGGACACATCAGCATCTGACATTTCTCAGGGGAGTCTGGCAGTCCCCATCATGGCCTCTGAGACTGGGGGCAGCCCAGGGGTGGGTGTCCCTTGCTTGGCAGCATCCACCATGGAGGTGGCCTTGGGGACATGGGTTCGGTGTTGCTCAGCCACTTTCTAGCCGTGTGACCTGACTTCCTATATCCCTCGCTGAGGCTTCATTTCCTCTACTCCAAATTGAGGATATTACTTTTTTAAACAACGTTGCTGTCAAGCACATATAAAGTGCTCGGCGGTCCATACCCATTATTATCACAATCACGGTATCACGTAACTATGTGAAGTATAGTGATGAGCATCCGTTTGTTGTGAAATCGCGTCGTAAATCCAAGGGGTGCTCACATCAGTCAAACTCATGTTTCACTGTAGAATTCTCAGCTTGAGGTGAGTGACTAAGTCGGGACAAGGAGAGGTTAAGTGATACTCTTGACATGGGAAGCGTGGGTGAGCACACACTCTGACTTGGGGATGCCAGGCAGGGCACTCTGAGGGCTTTGGGGTGGCCCTTGGGGGAGAGGTGGGAGAAGGCGGTGGGGCTGACCAGGCATCAGCTTCAGGGAGAGAGCTCTGGGGAACTTTCCTGCAGGACCCCTAGCCCAGCAGTAGCACAGAGGGATCCTTCCCTGGAAGTGTCACTCAGAGTGGGAGCTGCAGAGAGACAGCACTGGGACCCCCACCTCCCCGTGTGCTTCCTTTGCTTGCCCTGTTGACCTTGATGGTTCACCCATGTGAATGCTCAAGGGCCATGTGATTTAAAAAAAAAAACAAAAAAACCTGATAAACCTGACCGAGAGTCTGTGAGAAGTTTCAGGCATTTAGGACCAACCTGGATAAGGCCGGAGGGGATCTTGTTGTGGGTGAGTCAGGGAGGCCAGGAAGTGCTTAGAGGGCTGGGAATGAAGCTTGGGGCCCCAGAGAGCTGAGAGTCTCAAGGCAGATGGAAAGTCCACAGAATGTGATGGAGACCAACACGCTGGGAGGTAGAAAGAGCAAGGCCTGCTGCCAATACACACGACTTCTTTAGAGTTTAAGTCGCTTTGCCCATGGAGATACTTGCCTCTGAGCTCTGGCCTCCCTTCCAGCAGAAGCGACAAGGCACACGTATTTCTGTAGCTCTCAACACGGTCCCTCCCATGCACAATCTAGATTCTGCATCAAGATGGTGACCCAGGCATTCAATTAGTAGCTCATTCATTGACCAACAAGGCAGTAACTTCTTTTTAAAAATTAAAAATTTTTTTTTGTAGAGACAGAGTCTCATTTTATCACCCTCAGTAGAGTGTCATGGCGTCACACAGCTCACAGAAACCTCCAACTCTTGGACTTAGGCGATTCTCTTACCTCAGCCTCCCAAGTAGCTGGACTACAGGTGCTTGCCACAATGCCCAGCTATTTTTTTGTTGCAGTTTGGCCTTGGCCGGGTTTGAACCCTCCACCCTTGGTATATAGGGCCGGCGCCCTACTCACTGACCCACAGGCATGGCCCAAGGCAGTAACTTCTTAACCCTCCATCTATTTTTAAAATTTATTAAACACTTAATTACATGCTAAGCACTGTGTTTAGTGCCTCTTATTTTCATAAAAGCTTTATGGATGCAGGGTGGTGCCTGTGCCTCAGTGAGTAGGGTGCTGCCCTATATACCGAGGGTGGACACCCCCTATATACTGGGGGTGGCAGTTTCGAACCCAGCCCTGGCCAAACTACAACAAAAAAATAGCCAGGTGTTCTGGGGGGCACCTGTAGTCCCATCTACTTGGGAGGCTGAGGCAAGAGAATCGCTTAAGCCCAGGAGTTGGAAGTTGCTATGAGCTATGATGTCATAGCACTCTACCGAGGGCAATAAAGTGAGACTCTATCTCTAAAAAAAAAAAAAAAAAAACCCCCCCCAACTTTATGGATGAAAATACTCTTACTATATTTGTTTTGCAGGGAAGGAAACAGAGCCTGAGAGAGGTTATATAACATGCCTGGGCCTCTCAGTTAGTAAGCAGTGGGGCCAAATCCACACTCAGGCTATGCCTGACACTGATGTTACGTGCTTGAACACCATGCAATCTGTTCTCAGTATCCACCTTTGCTTAATTATTGACTTGTCTATGTCCATAAAAGTGGTGCTCCTGAACGTAGGAGGTGAGTGGTTTTCTTGGAGAGTAGGGTGAGCAGATGAACCTATTCATAGTGCATTCATGTTATAAGCTATACCTTTCGCAATTTTTCCATTCACTTCTAAATGTATTTTGTCCAGTAAAAATAATAGCATGCCAATTATGCTTAGGCCAGGCTGGTAATTGACAGGGATTCAGAGACAAAAGACCACTTCTGCCTTCCAGATTTTGGCATCCAGTGGAAAGGGAGAAACAGACAAGTAAATGAACAATGGTGTTTCCTAGTGAAGACTGTAAAGATGGGTATTCTCAGAGGCCGTGGGAGCTCCCAGGAGGGACACCAAAGTCACACTGGGGCTCAGGGTGTCTTCCTGGGGAAGTCAGCCTTGAAGACGAGCATGGCTAAGAAGAGCAGGCAGGGGGAAGGTATTTTATCAGGGCAGGCCTTTGGAGGCTCAGAGGTTTCAGAGGTTTCAGAGGCATGAGAGTGGGCTGGGTTGTAAAGCAGGGAAAGAAGCAGAAGGGGTTGGTGAGAGGTGGGCCTGGAGAGGCAGGAGCGGGTAGACAAGGAAGGCCTCACATGCTAGGCGTGTACTGGGGCTGTATCCTACAAGCAAAGGGTGCTATCGAACTGCTTTCCAAGGAGGAGAGGAAAGGCAGTCTTAGAAAGCAGCTCTGAAATCAGTGGGAGAAGAACTAGACCTGGTGACTAGAGTGGGGAGACAAGACGGGAAGTGACTGGGAGACCCAAGGCAGTGACCAGGCTGTGGAGGGCTTGATTCTGAGAGAGCTCCCAGTGCTCAATTATCCCCTATCTCCAATCAGAAAATATATATTGTTCCTTTGTCCTAATATTAAATATATTGTCACCATATTTAATTCACGTGGGTATTTCTGTCCTTCTTCTATCTAATGCCTATTGGTTGTAAGTCTTATTGTGGGTGTTTTGTATTTGTTTTGGAGGGAGCTGATTCTTTCCTTTTCTACCCACACCCACACTTTATAATGGCATTAGCCATCCAGGCCATTTTTATATTCACCAATTCTCATAATTAAATAGGAGTCAAAGGTTGCTCCAGACATGGAAGGAAGGTTCTGTAGTGTGGAGAATGTTTTTGCCTATGAGTAACCTCAATAGATCCTCATATATTCCAATGCAGTAGAAAAGGCATTATTGTCCCCATATTACAGATGAGAAAACCAAGGCTCAGAGAAGCAAAAGTCATATGATTAAGTGGCATAGTGTGGTCTTAATGCTCTGAATTTATCCTTTTATTAACTGCACTCAGGTGGCAAATTATGTTGGTACATAAAACTTTGGGAAAGAAATATTGGCCCTCTGGCTGTTTCTGCCTTCACATCCAATCCAACTCATTTGAGAAAGACTGAGTATCCATGGTGTCCAGGAACAGGGTGTTCTAAGGTGCCCAACTCAGCCCTCAGGGAGCCAGTGGAGCACAGACAGTGCAACTAAAGGTGAAACAGGGTGGTGGTAGCACCCTAGAGGTGTGGACAGAACACTCTGGCTCAGCAAAGGGGATTACTCATTCTGCTTAGGGCGGGGTGGAGGGGCAGGGAGGGCTTCCCCATCAAGGTGACATTCAGACTGGCTGTGGAGGTAGAACAGCATTTCTTCAGGGACAGAAGGGCAGGGATGACAGCAACAACAACAATGGCATCACTGGTTAAGTCCTTGTGATGTGCCAGGCCCTGAGCTAAGTGCTTGACAGGTATTGTTCATTTGCTACTCCTAATGACCCTGTGAGGGCTCAACGAGTATCATTCCCATTTCATAGATGAGGAAATGAAGGCTTAAAGAGGATTTGCACCTAAGCAGTCTGATTCCAGCTCATTCTCTTAACCACTCCAGCACAGGGCCAGGCACTCAAGTTAGAGAACAGAGCTTGAGCAAAACCTCAGAGATGCAAAGATGCCTGGGCTCCCTCAAGGTGCAGGGTGTGTGCAAGGAAGGAGGAGGGTGCAGATGTGAAAGGGGTAGGGCCGTCGTGGGATAGGCCTCGCATGGATTTATTTTCTCAGCAAAGTTAGAGAGCAGTCAGGTGATCCGATCTGCATTTTCATACAGATACTCCAGTGACAGAACTGAGGCAGAGCTACAGATGTCATACCTGTGGGGGGACAGGCCCATGAAACACCTGAGGGCAGCAGGCCAAGTGGGGACAAGGGGACACCTCCACAGAAGGCAGCAGGCTCCCAGCCTCTACCTTCACCCAGCTGACTGCAGCTACGTGGGAATGAAGTCCCTTTGTTGCCAGACCCTCTGATTTGAAAAATAACTTTGGAAAATCAAAATTTTTGGGGGAAATGTCCTACTTTTAAAATGCAGGAAACTAATTCAAGTCATTTTTTTAGAACACTTTCAGGACCAAATTATGTGTTTGTGGGGGCTGCTCTTGGATATGGAGGAGCCCAGTCCAGAGCCCATAGTGACAGTGTAGGCAAAGGGAGAGGATCCGAGGCATGGAGGATGCAGAAGATATGGCCGGGCTGAGGTCTATTTTAAGCAGACTGAATAGTCGGTAGAACTTTCAACATAGACGGTGTGAGTGGGAGGCGTCTGGGTTGATCAGGTGGATGATGGGACCAATTAAATTGTGGACCATTATTTATTGAGCATCTACTATATCCAAGATATTGCCTTACCAGGGGGCTACCACAAGTAATAAGATGCTTTACCTTGTCATGAAGGAGCTCAGACTTCAGTGAGGAGACCTGTTGGAGGATAAGCACAGAGAGATTTGGGGGCACGTAGGAAGAGCACCTGCCCTGCTCTTGGACAGGGTGGCGTCAGGGATGCCTGCACAGACAAGGAACACAGAAGCACAGATGTGAGAGAGATGGTCACACAGTGGGTTTGGGATTTACTGAGCTGAGTGTTCGCTTCAGCCCAACGAGTTCTGTGATCTGATACCATCACTCCCCGATGCTTTTAATTTTGTGACACTTAAGAGTCCAGGCATCTTGCTTATTCATACAACACATTCCTCACTTGCAGTCGTGTTTTCCCTGTGGCCTCTTTCCAAATGCCTGGCACATGTGTGTACACGGCCGAGGGTGTAGCAGATGCCGGCATTACCCGTGCCATCACCCCTGTCTTTCCAGGTTCCTGCCCACTTGTCGCTCATTTTTGGTGTTGCAATATTTGTAACAGGAACCTCTGCTTGTTTTCTTAGTTTAATTATTGCTGTTGTGGAGAAAGATCTGCTTTCTTTAGGATGTCTTTATTATTGTATCACAGATTAATGATGAGAAAACACCCCGTGCAGTTAATCACTCTACCACCTTGCGGAAAGTGCCTCACATTCTTTCTTCAGACCTAGGCAAGGTTTGCTGCATTCATTTGACTTGTATTTTGGGCACCTGCCACGTGCCAGGCACTGTTCTAGGTGTTTGGGGTGCATCTGTGAGTCAGGAAAGACCCCCACCCTCATGCAGCCTTGCTTTCTTGCAGCCTCGATGACGTGGCTCTTGCTGATTTCTGTGTTGCTCTTTTGGGATGTGCACAGATGTATGGCCCTCTCCTAGCTAGGAAACATCCCCCTTCAGTCCTCCCCAAGTGGGGCTGTGCTCTCCACCATCTGAGGCTCCATTCCATTTTCCTAGTGTGGACTGTCCATAGCACGGCAGCTCCCTACCCCACAGTCAGAACTCTGCTGACTGGGCAGCGCCTGTGGCTCTAAAGGGTGGGGTGCCGGCCCCATATGCCGGAGGTGACGGGTTCAAATTCAGCCCCAGCCAAAAACTGCAAAAAAAAAAAGAACTTCGCTGACCTCAATAGAACACGAAGTTCTAAATTTCACTGTTCCTCCACATACTCTGAAAATAATTTACCTTCTCATTTGAGAAGATATCTAATTAGGGTCCTTACATCACATCTTTATCCTTCCCATTGACCTACTGGTCAGACATGCATCTTCTATTATAAATCTCTTGTCATCTTTTATTATTTGTCCTCAGCTAAGAGGCCTCTCTGGAGTAGAGTCCCCAGATAGAACCCAGAGGTGCCTGGAACTTAGGCTTGAGCTGATTCGCTGATGTACATTTAGCAAAGCAGGGTACTAAAAAGTAAATTCCCTGGGGAGGTGGGTTCTCACCAGATCACCTGACATGAAAAGATAATTGGAATGAGGAATTCAGAGGCCATTGTAGGGGTCTTTTGGGCTGTGTGAGTTCCCTGCTCAGAGAACAAGGGTGCAGGGATGTTTCCGAGTCATATGCTAGCTGCTCTGTGAGAGTCTGGGAAGCTTTGATTTGGAGAGCTCCTAACTTCTAATACCTGGAAGTCCACCACCTATTTGGACCATCCTGAATCTGTGAGATGCTTTGTGGCTTCCAGGAGCCCCTAAGAGGCAAATAATGTAGAGGAAAGGGAAACATTACAGCAAACAAACAGGTGAAAACTTGAAGAAACCTAGATGCTATCCCTTAATAGTTCTGTGGCCTTGACCAAGCACTTGGGCTTCTCTGATCCTCAATTTTGTCCCCCTGTGAGGTTAAAAAAAAGTAAGGAAATGTGTGTTCATAAGGTGTCCTGCAAGTAGAAGGTGCTTTTACTATTGTTATAATTATTTTTATTTTCAGCAGGCCACGTTAATCAGGGCCTGGATCCTCAGAGCTGCTCCAAGGCTCTCCCTCTGTGGCCGTGGACAGTCCAGTAGCCATTGCCCAGTGAGCCACCCACTACCCCATCCATCAATCAGCCAGCACTGGGCTGAGGAATCTGTGTGGCTGTCACCTTGCCACCAGCTAGCACTGACCTTGGTTTTATTGCTTCTGAGCTAGGTCTAGAAATTCCTTGGCAGGGGCTCCACCTGCACAGACTGGTCTGTTTCTCTGCACCTTGTCGCTGAGGGACCCTCACTGCAGCAGGGTATGAGGAACTATCATCAATTCATTTGGGACGACCTGCTAGCTCACCACCTGCTGCCCCTTTGAGCTCTGTGTGGGCTTCAGCCTGTGATATGGATGAAGGTCACATCCTGAGCCATGAAAACTGAGGCATGAAGGGAGGGTAAAATGAGGCCGAGAGTCAGACATTTTGGGGAAATGGGTGTGCTGGAACGGAAAATGCTAATGGAGTCGTCAGTGGTGATTTAGCTAGAATTAAAGGTTCTTTTAAAGCTCAAATTCCTGGCACCCACCCATCCCTATATCGTTAGGGTTAGACAGTCCCATCTGGCTCCAGGTTCTCAGATGAATGATCAGAAGAACAGCAGTAGGAGCTATCAATCACTGCTCATGACATCAAAAGAGAAGGAAGGAGCCCGCAGAGAGCTATTACAGCTGGCAGCCCTTTATCCAAGCTTTGCATGAATTTTTAGAAAGGAAAGTGACCATAAAATGTTAATACGAGAAGGGAGCTTCAAAATCATGAGAAATAACCCTGTGAGGAAGCCGAGATGAGACTGCTTAAGTTGAGTGATGTGATCAGTCCTTTATGCCAGACTGGTGAACAGGAGACAGAATATTTAATAGGATGGCAAATATGTCATTACCAGTACATATACATACTAGGTTATGTACAGGGAGTTTCACCATACTATTGTTTATGGAAACAAAATTTAAAGCAGTGTAATTATCTATCATCTATTAATAAGAGTTTAAATACCATGTGGTTTATGCACTTAACAGAATACTATGTAGCCGTTACAAATAATGATGTACATCTACATTTATGGATTTGGGATGCTGAGGGGCTCAGCTAAAGGGACAGGTCAACTTTTGTTATGTAATGATAGCAGATGTGAATGTGGCCTGCACCTTATCTTGGGTAAAACTGTATGTGTATATAGTTTGTGTGCAATTTAAAATAGTGTGGAACTTTATGGCCACCTTGCATATGAAAGAATGCTTGCAATAATTATTGGAGGCTTAGCTCCCATAGCTCAGTGGTTAGGGTGCCAGCCACATACGCTGGGGCTGGCGGGTTTGAACTTGGCCTGGGTCTGCTCAACAACAATGACAACTGCAACAACAAAAAAAAGTCAGGTGTTGTGGCAGGTGCCTGTAGTCCCAGCTACTTGGGAGGCTGAGGTAAGAGAATCACTTCAGCCCAAGAGTTTGAGGTTTCTGTGAGCTGTGATGCCACGGCACTCTACCAAGGGTGACAAAATGAGACTCTGTCTCAAAAAAAAAAATTATCTGACAGGTGAGGTTTTGGACAATTTTAATGATTTTATTTACATTTTCAGGCATTGTTGGAATTTGTTCAAAGATAAAATAATCTGATCTAATAATCCGAAATAAAAGGACATCTTCTGTTTTGGGTCATGGATCCCTGTGTGCAGTTTCAGAGTTTCTCGGGATGGTGGGAGTGAATTTCTCACTCTGGTTGCTTTATAGTTGCTTCCCCTCGGTGATAGGCAAATGCTGGGCAGCACACAGCCCAGGGGAAGGGTGCTGTGGAGGCCATGGCCCCTTGGATCTTCCCAGGGAAGGTGTTAGTACAATGGGTAGATTAAGAGGCCCCCAGAACTTTAACATAAAGTCTACCCTGAAGAGTAGAAATCGGAAAGAACAGAATGGTTAGTCTGAGCCCCTATGGGTGAGATGACCCTAAAATAGTCACAAATGGATGGCAGAGGAGATTTAAGAATCCCCTAATTTTAATAAGATGACCGGGTATATTCACACGTAAGAGTGGCCAGAGTGAAATAACTAGAAAGATGAAACTGAATTAATTGCATTGGATGGCTCAGTAATTTGGCCGAAGATGCAGTGTGTTAACCAAAGGGGGAGGGCCACTGTATAGTCTAGAAAAGGGAGATGTGTGTGTTCATCCCAGTTTATCCAGCCTTGTCCAGGGATGAATAGCTATGATTCCTGTGGCCGTGGACTCGGCCAGGTTCCAGAGCACTGAGGCATTTCCCGACACAACATCCAGCAAAGGGAAGGCAGGATCTGGCATCTGTGTGTTTGCAATGGCCAATGCCAATGTGTGTGTGTGCACGTCTCAAAGGATTGAAGGAGGTCTCATCTCGGTGATCCACTATCCTAACATGTAACTGGAAAGAATGCTCCATTTTCCAGTGAGGGTAAATAATGGAGTCACTCTACTGGGTGTTTGTGTGTTTGTTTTTGTGAAGAAGAACTTCGTGCCATTGGAAGGGTTAGCTTGGTCTCTGAGATCACTTCCACCATGTCTCTGGGTCTTGTGTGCTTTGCTGACCACAGTCCCATTGGGGAACATGTCTTAAGATCCCTAGGCTAGACTGCTTGGCTTTGTGCCCCTTTCCATGAAAAATCTCCCTGGACAAATTTAAAGACACATGGTGACTGCTTTCCCTACAGCTATGGGGGCTTAGCTAGTGGGGTGCTCCAATCAGCATCTAAGTTTGAGGGAAAAGTCTTTTTTTTTTTTTTTTGAGACACAGTCCCACTTTGTTACCCTTGGTAGAATGCCATGCTGTCACACCTCACAGCAATCTCAAACTCTTGGGCTGAAGTGATTCTCTTGTCTCAGCCTCCCAAGTAGCTGGGACTATAGTTGCCCGCTGTTACACATGGCTACTTTTAGAGATGGGGTCTCCCTCTTGCTCAGGCTGGTCTTGGATGCCTGAACTCAGACAATCCATCTGCCCCTGTGTCCCAGAGTGCTGGGATTACAGGTGTGAGCCACCAAGCCTGGCCAGAGGGAAAAGTCTTGAAAGAGAACATGACATTCTTTTACTTGGGTATTAGACACTTCATTGATTAAATGCACTAGGTTTTAGGTGATTGCCTGCTATGCAGCCAGCTTCTACTTGCTAGACCTGCCAGCCATGTAATTCCTAATTAATTAGGAATATCCAGTTCTTTACCAAAAACGGTCCCTTAAGCCTGAAGAACAATGCTCTTAATAAGTGAAAGTCCAACATGCAAAAGAAAACAATTTATTCCATATACCTTTAACATCCACCTTCTAGTATTGCAGTTGGCATTGCCTGGAGAAAGGTAGGGTCTCTTCACTATTGATTTTGATCACGATGTCTTGTTTGCTTGTTACTCTTCCCCCGGCTATGAAGCCGTACCCTTGGTGGTTGCAGCTCAGAAGGTTTTTATTTGTCAGCTATTTCGACTCTCCATATGTAACCCTACTGTTGGAAGAAACTGAGTACAGCACTTAGTATCCATCTGGCAACTGTCCAACGTGGTGAGGTTGGCTTATTTCTCCTCCCAAGTTCAGATGTCATGGCTGACACAGCCACTTCTCTACACATGCACCACTTTGTGAGAATTTCCTCTCCACAGGCTAAGAGTGTCGGGCCAACGGCCCATATTCTAGGAATGCTCTTGGAATTCCATCAGTTTTATTTTTCCAAAGCCGTTTCAGGACGAGCTAAGAATCCAGAAGGGAGGAGGCTATGGGGACTTTACAGACTTCTCATTTTGTGAAAGTATATTAAAATCACATCTTGCTGAGAAGGATTTAAGAAAGTAAACAATAAAAGCCAGAAGAAAACAGCCTGAGAGAGAAATAGAGGAGCAGAGCTAAACGCAATGAAAAGAATGAAAAAGGAGAAATATAAAATTTCTGGTGAAGTCTCAAATGTCAAAGAAGAGTGGCAAAGTATAACCCTCCCCCTGTTGGAAGATACTGTGCAACTTTTTTCATTCTATTTACTTTTCAAGGGGTGTTTGCTAATATTAATATTGACATCCCTGTTCACATAATAGCTTTGAGAACATGTTGCATAATTTAGAATTCTTCTTGGTTAACTGAGTTTAGACAAAATCAACATCTGCTATTAGTTGTTTTTTTGTGTGTGTGCGAACTGAAGGGGTCAGATCTACCTGAGGAGACTTCTCCTTGGATCAGTTATTCAAATCCCTCAATTCCTAAATTCATTAAAAATGTCCATGCCAGTTCTGACTTAAAAATCGGCCCCAAGTGGCATCAAGCCAGAAATTGGTTCTTATTGCTTCAGAAGGAGGGGGAAATATTCCTGCACCAGGGTCACCCTGCTGCCCTGGGTTACAGGGACATTCCTTCCCAAGAATTTATAGTTTTCCTGAGGTCAAATAAAACTTTGCCTGGGTTTTTGCCCAGGTAAGAAATGAACGTGTCTAATCCACCTTCCAAATGGGCGAAGCACTGGGCAGATTACTCCGCAGTGTTTGGCACCTACATGCCAGGGGAGCCATAGTCCTCAGCCCCATGAGATTTTAAACCCCTGACCTCTTCACTGTCTGTAGTCTTAAAAGTGTCCCCTCTTGGCCATGGGAAGAATCGGGCTTAACCTTTTAATCACATTCAGAGGCACAAGAACTTCTTGCTTCGGCCAGAACAGATCTAATTTTTAACCCAGACTTCCTAACTCTGTTTTATAAAATAAGCTCAGCCGTGTTTCAGAGGTTAATTACGAGCCTTTAGAAATCCCAGACTGGCATTTATCTTTTAAAAATATTTACATAACTTAGTTTTATAGGGTGTGTATGTGTTTTTGTCACACAGGTGTGTTTTAAGAGCTCAAACTATTCAGCATTTTCTCTCTGAACCTAAACATCTCCCAAAACACCGAGAGCAAGGTGAGGTTTATCAGGCCCATATGGAAGGCTGTGCTGTCCGCTCACGTTAAGGCCGACAGGTAGGAGGGCAGGTGGCCTGCTCACCACCACTGCCAGGCCGCAGGAGAGGACAAACTAGAACTCCTGCCTCCCGAGTTCTGTTTTTACAGCCCCTCCCTCAGCCCACTGTTTCAAATCCAGTGTGGGGATCCTAAGGGATCAAAAGATTCCTCTACTCAGGTACTTTAAGAAAAGTTCGTGCTTTTTTTCTTTGTTAACCCAGCGAGGGACGAAGGAGGGAGAATGCCTCCCCTCCAGTACTCCCTGCCTCCAGGTTTCTCTTTAAAAACTGCAACCAGAGTAGATCCTTGCTGGCATCTGAGGACCCCACTACCTCTGGAACCCAGCCCTCCTCCACGTGCAGCCAAGGCAGGAGAGCTTAAAACTGGTGGAAGGCCTCGGAGGTGAGAGATGACCCCAGGAGTAGGGGAAGCCAGAAAGAGGCAAATTCCAGCAGTGGAGAACATGCCCATCCTGACAGCCTACAAGGGAGAATTTCCAGGCCTCACTGTCCGGGGTCCTCCCCTCCCTGAGGGTTGGGCTCCTTGGAGATCATGGAGAGATCATGAGGACTCTTAACCTGCTGCTGGGAGTGGCTCCTCCTAGCTGGGCATTTTCATGATCAAGTGAGTGATGAGAGAGGGAGAAGGTGAGGAAATACATGAGGAACTGATGCAATCTTTTGTCACATCATCAGTTCATAATGAAAAATCTAGACTTCCTTATCTTTACAGGGGTAGAATTCAGTTCTCAGGGACTTGAGTAGATGCAGCTCTGTGTGTGTGTGTGTGTGTACGTCTGTGTGTGTGGTGTGGTGTCTTCCCTATCACCCATTTTAGAAAATATTCTACTTTCCCATGTTAAGACTTTTTTTCCCCCTGAGCTGGGTGCTGTGGCTCACGCCTGTAATTTGACACTTTGTGAGGTTGAGGAAGGAGGATTGCTTGAGACCTGGAGTTCTAGACCAGCCTGGGCAAAATAGTGAGACCCTATCTCTACAAAAAATAGAAAACTAGCCAGACAGGGTGGCACACACCAGTAGTCCTTGCTACTTGGAAGGCTGAGGCAGGAGGATAGCTTGAGCTCAGGAGTTTGAAGTGGCTGTGAGCTCTGATCGTGCCACTGCACTTGCCTGGGTGACAGAGTGAAACCACCCCTCACTTTTTTTGGCTAAAAACCATCCATATATACACATTCCAGCTACCTGAAGAAAGTAATATAGGTTAATAGCAGAAGATTTTGAAAATATGTTCAGGTAACCCTAAGAGACAAATTCATCTATAATTTTACCCCCTAATATTATCAACATTTTGGTTACTAGTGACCAGTCTGTTCTGTATTCTTTCAGGGAATACAAGTTTCAAAGACAGGGATCTTGCTCAGTTCTCTGACTGAATACTCTGAACAGGGCCCAGTAAGGTAGATATGCAGCACACAGTGGTAGAATGAGTGAATAAATAGCTATAGAATCACACTTTGAATTGAAACAGGTGGTCGGGATTTAGGAGAAACTAACAGCAACAGAATTGGTTGGGTTGGACAATTCAGCCCCCAGATGCAGCTGCTAACTGTGTCTCCTTGGATGAGTCACTGTACCTCTCTGGGCCTGCGTTTCTTCTTTAGTAAACTAATCATTGCAGCTAACTTTTCTTCAGTGCTTACTACATGCATTGTTGTAAGCTCCATACATGTGTTTCTTACCATAGCTCTAAGAGAAAGGTACCTACTATCTCCATTTTATGCCTGAAGAAACAGGGACAGAAATGGTAAGTGATTTGCTCAAAGTCACACAGCAAGTAAGTGGGGAGCAGGGCTTAAACTCAGGCATCTGGGCTCTTGCTCTCTCCAGTGGAATTCCCAGGCTATGGGGTTAACTGACTTCTCAGGCCCCTTCCGGCCGCCAGCATTGAGAGAGAGGAGTGGTTCAGGGAGGGAGTTGTGATGATTATGCTGCTGGTGGAGCTCCTGAAAGTCAATTGTGGAACAAGGTCCAAGGGATTATTACATGGAGATCAGAGAGCAAGGTTCTTATCTGGAGGACTTCTTCTTGGAATGTGGAGGGGCCTTCTGGGCATTCAGGGCATGTGCAGAGCATAAGTGAAGCCCAGGGTTTGGTCTGCTGTTCATCAGTGCTCCATCACCCCGAGGCAGGGTTCCCAGGGCTCTTGGTGTGTCCCCTTCAGCTTCCAGGTCTTATAGTACAGCCACCCACGGGATAGTGCACCAGGGTCAGACAGGGAAGTGTATAAGAAATAAATCTGTTCACTCGGGTGGTGAGCACCCGCTGATGCATTTAATGGGGGGAGGAAGGATGGGGTGATCAGCTAGGGTTTTAATTAGCAGGACACAGGCCCTCTTCCTCCCATCCCCTGCTGAAACCCCCGTGTTTTGCCTCATGTCCATGGTAACCCAGGCTCCTCTCTGGTGAGGAGGAATGGGCTTCAGTAAACACGTCTATTTGTGTGACTCCTATTACTCATGTGAAGCACTGTCACTCCTTTTTCCACTGTGGTCTGTGTGTCTGAGTCAGAGCTAGCCTACAACAAGGTTCTTTGAATTGATGGCTCACTCCCAGCCGCTCTTGACTAACTGCCAACTTAGCAGGGCGTAGCTTACCAACAAATCTTTTTTTTTTTTTTTTAAAGCCAGACTGATTCATAGAAACTCCTTTAAAACAGTGAAAAGAAACCGCCCATCACACACCCTAGCACACCAGCCCAGGAAACTTATAACCTCAGGAGGCGGGTCCCTCCCATCAGAGCGGTTGCAAACCTCCAGGAGAGCGGACCAGGCTGCTGCCAGCACCCGTCACCGCCAGCCACTCGGAGCCTCCGTCGCCCGGACCCTCCAGGTAGGATAGCTACCAGCGCCACCGGGAAGCTCTGCAAATTTCCTCCCACAGCTCTCCTTCTGATTTCATCTTAGCTTTGCACTTTCCCCCCTGTTCTTCGCTGTTTTTCTACAATTCTCTAAGAATCAAGTCCTTGAAACTTTGAGCTAAAAGTGGATACTGAGACAACTTTGTCCACAAAGTTCAGAATAATGTATTTTGAGGAGGGAGTCAGGAGAAATCAGAGGGGCTGGGGTGTATTCTTGTCTTGAAGTACTTAAGTTCTCTACTCTGAAGATGTGGCGGGAGCAGGGACTTTGGACCAACGGAGACAGGTTATTCTTTACGCAGCAAACACTGCATACCTTTGAAATCACGGATTGAACTTGCCAGATGTTTGCATCCAGCTTCTCCGTTTTGATTCCATTTGCTTCCTTTGGGGGTTGAATTGTTTCTCAGCTTGTTGCTCATTTGCTGGGCCTTTTTTTTTTTTTTTTTTTTTTGCATGGCTGTGGATAGATCACCAGTTTTCACTTTATTTTGCTGTTTTTCCCTGCCCTTTGGTTTGTCGGTTTACTTCTGTTTCAATTCGAGCTTTTCTTTTTTTTTTTCTCCTCACAGGATGGGAAGAGGGGGATTGGTTTCTTTAAAGAAAACGGTTAGGGAGGGAAAGAGGGAGGCAAATGGTATTTCAAATGAGACGTGGGAGGGGCTTACTTGGTGGAATCAGGAGCTGATGCGGACTCCAGATTCCTTCCCCTCTTGGCCAGATGTGGAGGGAAACTGGGTTTGGAGAGGAGGGTGGGGCAGGAGAACTTCTCTTCCTGCAAAAAATCATTGAATGGCTCTGTGCATCCACCCCAGAAACAGCAGCATTTCTGTGTGGAGTAAAAAAAAATGATATATACCAGAAATGATAAAAGAAAATTTTCAAAAGTGGCTGGAGGAATTTTCTGGGCAGAAGGCAATGCTTATTTGGGGGAAGTTTATCTTTTCGTTCTTTGCCAAAATGTGGTTATACAAATGCAAACAGTCATGCTAATCATAAAGTGAATCTGGAGAAAGAGAGAAGTGTGCTTTTTCTATTGCTTTTTTTTTTTTTTTTTAAGGTTAGCATTTTGGTTGAGTGTCTACCAAGGTGTGGCCCATTTCAACATAGATACTGGTCTATTTTTTCCTCATGTAAACGAGATGAGGAGAATAACAGGATTCAGCTTGTCTGATGAAGTTAGGCTTTTCCTTCAGAAATGCTGCAAGATTAGACACACACACACACACACACACACACACACACTATTTAACTGTAATCAGCCCTGTGTGGAGCAGGCAATGTTCCTTGTTAAACTGCCCCCGGGGGGATGATTAAGTAGATACAAGGGCAACTTTTCAAGATGAAGGGAACTCCTACATTTACTTCAAATGTTTATTATTTCCAGTTTACATGGATGTGGATTAGGGAAGGCATTATTAAAGTGATAGTGAAGGCATCTGTGAGCATAATACACATTTTGTTTTAGTTCTGCGCAGTTAAAACTAACAAGACGCATCTAACCAGTCAGCAAACAGAGGATCCCCACCATTCTGGGGGTGTAAACCACCATGAATGGCATTATCTGTGGAGAGTTTCACGTTATACTATAGCTTTATAAATGAGAAAATATGCTCCATGTATGTTATTTCCTGGAATTTGAGGAGAATTAAAAAAACCCTGTTCTGATTTCTGCACTCTCCTCTTCTTCTAAGAAGCAGTGGGAGAGTCCCTGGGTGGCGGGAGTTTTCCTGGATTTCAGCTCTGACACTCCCGCGTCCCCCGCCCCCCACAGTGGCAGATCCAATTCCACCCACCTTGAGAAGAATGGGGCAAGGGCGGAGGGCTTTGAGGGGGGCAGGGAGGGGCTGAAGGACATCCTGTCTGGTGCTCTGGCCAAGGGCCCCCAGATTTTACATTGTTTGTGGGTATGAATCTGTCCTGGGAGTTGGCCAAAATCCATCAAGGACCGACCCAGAGCAGATGACATCCTCAGAAACTGGCTACGTCCCAGGACTACCGGGCAGACCTCTGAGGAAAGGAAAGACCCCTTCTGCAGAGTACGGAAAGGCCTGACTGTGGCTTTCTGAACCTTTCCTGCTTCCCGGCCAGTCCCCACCCTTGGGACTCTGCCTCATGGGGACCACCCTGGGAATACAGGCCTGCTTGGCTTGTTCTGGGGATTTCAGGGAGTGCCAGACCTGCCAGGAGCCCTGGAGAAAGCACAGACAGAGACCTAGCTCTGTTTCGCCCTTGAGGCTTCCTGGAAAGAGGCCCAGGCATGAGGCAAAACTGATTTTATGCAGAGCCTGGTGGGGCACATACCTGGAACGTGAACACAGAAAAGGGCGCAAGGCTGGTTAGTTCCATTCCATCCTTTATTTTGTTTACAGAATTCTAAATTTGGGCAGGATCTTGGAGATCAACTCATTCATTTCCCTACTATATGCAGAAATCTCATTTTTACACCGCCTCGGATCATGGCCGACCGCAGATCTTGAAATTTCCAGATGGCAGGGTGTCGGGGAGGAGCTCATCCCCCTTTGTGGGACTGCTCTAATTATTAGATTTTCTTAAATTGACCCCAAATAGCTTCATTGTAACTCCTTGGTTCTGTGGGGCTGAAACGGCCCAGGAAGTATCTGTTCTGTTCTGTTGTTGCCCTACCCAATGTTCCTGATCCTCTAAACACTTACCCTATATTTAATATATTTTTTAACCCTTATTTAATAGCTAATGACTACAACCTGTTGGCTGGATCTGTGTTGTGTTATCTTTCCTTCTTGTTTCCCTCCCCTTCTTCCTCTTCCTCCTCCTTCTCCTCCACCTTCTTCTTCTTTTTCTATTTTGGCCTAAGGCTCAGAAAGAACAGGCATTTTTGAAGCTTTGAAACTATCTGCACATGGTCCACCATACCCACCTGATTTGATTCTGAGGTATTTAATTTTCTAAGCACTTTTATAAGGCTCCTTCCTTAACTTACTGCATGTATATACACAGCCGCCTACAAAGCGCGGACGCATTTGGGACTCTCAGCTCTGCATACTCAGAAAGTTGCACCCAGTACTGCTACCTACCAGGTCAGGGCTAAACCAATCTAGCACCAGAAGCACAGGCTTCCAACTTGGCCTTTTGGGGACTGTGCTGCATCTTGTCCATAGTACACAGAGCCCACACTGGTACCCTGTCACCACCTGTCATGGTAATTACAGGAACAGGTCTCTACCTAATTGCTGGCTGGCAATGTGGGAATGAGCCTTGAGGAGAGCTCATAATCCTTCACCAGTGCAGAACTGGAGCTTTCTGACCATAAACCTCCCTTTTGTAATGCGCTTCCCAGCTCTCCCAAGAACCTGGATTTCTGGACTATATTTGCTCTTCAGTAATCAAGGAAGCCCAACTATGGTTCCAGTTAGGGTTTTACTTGAATTTCCAACACCTCAACCCCAACTCACACACACACACACACACACACACACACACACACATCCTGAGTTGGCTTTTTAACGCTTTAGTCCCTGGTGCCCTGACAAGGTGAAATTTCCTCTCTGTTTAACTGGGAGAGTCACTGATACTTGAAGCATAAAGGTAGAAACACAAAATGTGTGGGGACTGCTGCTTCTCTCACTTCCTTTCTAACAAACCATGTGGGTCAATATTCCTTCCCTGCTGTCCAGATGGCATTTCCCTGGAGCTGAAATGGACTCCTGCACTGTTGGTGCTCCCGGCCTTACATGGCTGTGGCAGTTTTTGTATATCCTGAGCCTGCTTCATGAATTCTTTCTCCAAACAGAGTAGTTAAAACAGAAAGGTCTTTCGGCAGAGGTGGAAACGGTGGCACGAACCCTGGAGTAAATGTAAGACAGTTGACTAGGAGGACAGACGGCCAGGGGTCTTGTCCCGACTCTGCTATGTGACCACACACAAGGCATTGACCCCTTGCTTGAGAAGGTGGAACTTGGTGATCCTGTCAAATCACATGTGGGTCTGAAATTCTAAGTTCCTACCCTTCCTCCTTTGGGAAGTCTCTTGGGCTCATGCTAAGAGCTGCTTTAATCCATAAAAATTGCCAGGAAAGTGAAACAAGGCAACGGGTGTTGTTCAAATGAACATTTTGCAGAGGATTCTTGACTTCTAGGCACCTCGGCGACCTAGGCAGCCTCCTCTGTCCTACCCACTCAGAGACTCCCTGGCCTGGTGTTCGCTGGGCTTACCGTCAGATCAGCATGAGCGTTCACCCAGCACTGGGAGGGAAAGGAAGAGGCTTGATTAATGAGTCGTAAAAGGTGCCAGCTCAGACGAGGAGGGGCAGCTATCTGATGCATTCACCAGCACTGAAATCAGGCTCAGGGAGAAACCGAGCTGGTCCTGGGAAAGAAACTCCACCCTATTCTCAAGGAGGGAGACCCTGCAGCACGCGGGTGTGGCCGCGCAGGTGGATGAGAGCCAGTGAGGAGCAATTGGAGAGGAGGGAAGGGAAGACGAGAGAAGACAGGAGGGGAAGGGGGGAAAGCAAGCTGGATGTGTGTTTCCCCAAGCCTGCGTGTTGGAGCAGAAGGCAGATGGAAAGGCCGGGAGGAAGGGAGAGAGCTAAGTGGAAAGAAGAGCAAAGGAGAAGTGGTGAGGGTGTTCCCTCCCCTAACTCCTTCTGTTGGGGGCCGCCCGCCCTGAATAGTTCAGGACAGGCCTTAGGTTAAAATTCTGTTATTTTCCTCCAGAAAGACTCTTTTGTTGCTTATGCCGCATCTTCTTTTTTAAAGATATGGCCAATTACCTTCTCAGTGTCATTTGTGCCTCCATGAAATGTTTGTGCCAACAAGGCTCCAAGTTCCCCCGCGTTCCTCTTCTTTCATGTCAGATCAGAGCGGAGAGCAAAATGAGCTCTTTGACCCTTAGACCTCTCCTTTCCAAATAATCAAAGACCCTCCCCCGGGGGCTGGAGAAGGGGGAACTGGAGAAATTTGCTCTCCCCGAAATGATTCTTTTGGGGTAAGCTGATGAGTTCACACTGATGTCAGAGAGGGAGCTCTGGAGCTGAGACCTGGGGCTTCTCTTTGCTGAGGGACATTTTCTAAGCTTGAGCAGGGAGGGGACTCCTGTGCTGAGGCGGGGCCCCAGATGGAAAAGTGGAAGCTTGTCTGTGAGTTTGCAGAGAGGGCACATGGTTTGGCAGATGGTTTGGCTCTGCTAGGTGGGCCGTCTCAGCAATAGGACAGGAAGACATGATGGCCTTTGATTTTATCATTGGCACTGTTTTGAGGGACTGTGCTGACTCTCTAACTCAGATGGTGTGAGGAACAGAGGTAGAGGAGACATTCTGGGAGAAGATCTGACAGAAGTTCTAGAATCTTAACCCAAAAGAGGGGAGAAAGAAGACCATGCTGGATAGCAGAGCCAGGCCTGGACGATGAGAGATGGTGGCTTCACCTTTGCCTGTGACTTTACCTTTGGGGATGTGCATTTTCTCCTCTGGCAGGGGGTTGGACTGAATGACCTCAATGCCTACAAACTTCTAAAGAACAAATGACTTTGCCCTGAAAGCCCAAAAGAAGCCTTCAGCCCACCTGATGCACCTGGGGTGTCCCTGGCTGAGCAGCGGCCCCTCCCGCCCAGCTCACTGCAGCTCTGCTGGTTGAAGCATGTTGCCGCCATCTACTGTTGGACACACCCAAGTGCCGCTGGGGCTGGGCCACACCCTGATTTTCTTCCCAAACTCTAGTTATTATCTTGGCAACCTCTCCCCAGAAGACATTCTGGCTGTCAGAACATTCCTCTTTTGTCAGAAGCAGAAGGCAGCTGATGCTTCCGTCCAGGCCCAGGGGATACTGCCGATCACTTGACCAGCTGCAGTCTGGGGGTGGGCTGGGCTCAGGCTTCACAGCCCAGGTCTGGCCTCGGCCTTCGCAGATGTTGCCCAGATCTGTTCCTTCCTCTCCACAAAGGAGGATGAGCGGAAATAAGAGAGAGAGGTTATTCTCCTTGGGAGCTTTTGCAAAAACAATATTCATGTTGCTGTTTGCCTTTACTGTAATTATTGGCCTCAGATTCTGCCAGAGAAGCTGCAAGTCCATTTCCCTTGGCCCAACCTTCTCATTTTACACAAAGGAATACACATAATAGCCAACACTTGTGTAGCCCTTGCTGTGTGCTGGGCATGGGACTCAGTCCTCATGCTAACCCTGTGAGGTCTCTAGGTCACAGTTAAGATGTGGTGGGGTGAGGACTGGCACCTAACCCCTGTACTCTGCACCATTCGGTACTCTGAAACCCTGGGAGCCACTGACCACGGGGGTCATGTGATTTTTCCAAGGTCAGCAGCTGGTCAAGGTAGAATTTTTATGAAACTCTGATACGTGCGTTCTCTCCCCCCTCCCTCTCTTTCTCTCTCGCTTCCTCCCCTCTCTTTCCCTCTTTCTCCCTCCTCCCCTCTCTCCCTCTCTTTCTTTCTTAAAAATTTCTTGCCCCATCTCCCAACTCCTATGTGAGCGTCTATACTAGTCTACACCAGTGCCAGATAAACACTACTTTTTCTATAATAACCTCTTTTACAATGGCCCACATTTGAGAGATGAAAAAGAAAAGTGGTTTTCCCTGGAGCAGGCCCTCCCTGTTACTTTTGCTGATTGATTGATGGATGATACTTCTGGTCCTTACAAACTGCCCTGTATCCAAAAACATCAGGCCCCAATGTGATATGCACAGAGGGTAACCTGAAGTTCTTTCCTTCTACGCCAAATCTGACATATCCAGAGTCTGGAGGAAACAGTCCTTTAGGGTCCTTTTCCTCCACATATTTCCCACGGAGAAACTAAGCCCCCCCTTTCCATGCCTACGTAAGAACAATATTGAGAATGGAAAAGTACGCTTGACACAAAACAACAATAACAATGGCCAGAGAGCTCATCCAAGGTCTCATCCACTCAGCCTGCTTTTAATCCCGGCTTTTCCCACCTCCAGGCACATCCTCTATGGCTCTCCCAGAAGGGAGCATTTCCTTTTCTTCTTTTGTGTTCTGTGGACATCCATTAGCCAACCCAAATGATCCTCAATGAGCAAGAAACACAACCAAACCAAACCAACAAAAGCAAAATGATCCTGGGATGTGGAGGGGAGACAGGACTTCATGCCATCCCACACAGCTTCCTTAGGAAGAGGAGACAGCGGCAGGGTGGGGGCCGTCACGATGGTGAGGGTGGTGTAGAGAGAGATGGGCTGACGCGCAGGGGCCATCTGACCAGGAGTGGCTTTGCCTCTCCTCTTTTCTCATGCCTTGGAGGAAGCACCATGTCTTCTGTCAGATGATGTGACAAAACTTGTTTCAAAGTTTGCAAGTATCCAGAAAGAGAAGAGAATTTCTGTGTCGGAAATATGCCAGCTGACAACAGGACAGAGGAGTGTCTAGCAATAGAATAATCTCAGGACTGTGTTATGACTTGCCCGAGATGTGGGGATCTAAGGTGAGGGCCTCTGGTGAATTCTCTGATAAGCAGGTTGTTCTGCCACAAAGGAAACCATGCGAGAAGAAGGAAGTAGGGGTCTAGTCGGGTAACCCAACCAGCAGGACTGAGACTGGTGGTGGTTGCTGCCAAGAACACACTCAAGCACTGTCAGAAAGATCTTTCCAGCGAGGGGATCTTGGTCAGTCGTGAGCTCCCCATGGCTGGAGAAGTTTAAGTATGATTTAGATAGATCTGTGGCATAGATTTGTAGATGAGTTTCACGAAATAGACAAAAATTTTGGAAGGCTCCCTGCATCAGTCCAGAAATTGTATAATTCAAAGAGGTAGATAGAAAAGTTAATTATGCAAATTAGTTCTTCAGAAATTTAAGATATTTTCTTTGCCCTTATTTATTTTTGAAGAAAAGGCAACACACAGATATACCCCTGTATATTCACATGCCAAAGGTACTAATGAAATAGTCACATATTTACATAGGCATTTCCATGGAAACAATATACAGTTAGGATATAATAAGATGCTGAATACATAGTTGCAGTGAAGTATTAAATAATTTCTGGAAGACAATAAACTATGTAAAATAAAAAGGGAAACATTTTCCCTCCAGAATTGCTTAATAGGAAGCCTTCAGGTATTTTAACATTGATTATTTTTCAGTGCGGAAGAAAATATTGTCATCTTAATTCATTTATTTGTTCATTGAACAGATATGTATTTGGTGCCTGTCATAAATGAGACTCTGCCTTCAGGGATTTCAAATCTTAGGGATGGGGAAGCCGATCACATCCAGCAATAACCCTGTAAGCAGTCCTGTTACCAGGCAGTCTGTCAGGACTGTGTAAGAGCTATAGGGTAGGGTGGAGAAAAAGACTTCCTCTGACCTGTGGATCTGGGAAGGCTTCCTGAGAGGGGTGGGATTTTTTTTTTCCTTGGTTGAAAAAAGAATTTTATAAGTAGTTAACAGAGAAAGGACATAAAAGTCGAACTTTTCTTTTTGGAAATCAAAGATTGCAAGGGTCAGCATGAGGTATCTGGAGCAACTTTCCTGGTGACAGGAGGTGGTAGTGTGGGTTGTGGGGAGGTTTTGGAGCAGAGGCATGACAAGGTTAGTTATTCCAGTGGCCGTAGGTAGAAAGGATATAATAGAGGGAGGTTGGTGGGCAAGGTTGACAGCGTGGCACAGGACCTAAACTGGACAGTGGCAACGAGAGTGGAGAGTAAGGGTGAAATGCAAGGTAAGCAACAAAGATTAGGAACTCGTGATTGGACTGTGAGGTTTTGGGCAATACCACTGGGAATGAAAAGCAGGGGAGATAGGAATTTGGTATCTGGCCATGATTGCCCTCTCCCCTGGAAAAGCCTAGACTGTCTTAGGCTGCCAGGGAAACACAGAAACTGGCTGCTGCTGACAACTACATCATCCACACGCCACACAGAAGGCCTCCATGTTGCCTTTCATCTGGGAGAAACTCATCCACTCTCAGATGAGTCATAGAAATTTGAGCCTTGCAAGATTGCCCTTCTGTTCACATCGTGGCAAGCCCTTGGTGTCTCAGCCCCCAGGCTCACTGAATATGACTCAAACCCCAGGATTTCCACCACTTCCTTCGCTGGAGCAGTGGGCTTGTGGTCACTGTGTTCTGCTGTGTTGCTTCCAATTATTGAGCTTAGACCACCCTTCCAAAGAACTGCTCCCCCAGACTCCTGTGGCCATTCACTAAGCCCACAGACTCCACAACAGGAAGAAATGACCTGATCCTAGCTCAGCCCACGAGGAGCCAGAGGAGCACATGGGAATTTCCCCACTGTTCCTCAGAAGCCAATTATTCTCAAAGCCACCCAGAATTAGTTACCCACCAGAAAAAGAAAGTCTCCCACAGGGCCTGACTAACTTCTCACTGGTCAGAAAACCCCCAAATGTTAGTTTACCTGACCAAAGACAAAGCGGTGCTGGGAGGCAGCCTCAGGACCAGGTTCCTCTGATTCTTTTCTTTTCTTTTCTGTGTGTGTGTGATTCGAGAGGGAGGTAAGAAGCCAGTAACAGTTTCAGGGATGTCCAACCTGTGGCCCACGGGCCTCATGCTGATTTGTGAGGATTTTTTCTTTTCTTTTCTGTGTGTGTGTGATTCGAGAGGGAGGTAAGAAGCCAGTAACAGTTTCAGGGATGTCCAACCTATGTCCCACGGGCCTCATGCTGATTTGGGGAGGATTTTTTTTTTTTTTTTACCTATCTGTGGAGGCAGATATCATGAAAAGTATG
>NW_003852519.1:1869878-1874941 GCF_000181295.1 Otolemur garnettii
AAAGTAGGCACAGACCTTTTTTTGCTGATCAGGTTTTGTTAGTGTTTGTATATTTGGCCCAAGACAACTCTTTATTCTTCTAATGTATAGCAGAGGGGAAATACAGGTTGGACACTCCCTGGTTTAAATGGCTGGAAACAACTGGAGGGTGGTTATTACCCTCTATTTCCTCCTACCCCGACATTAGTTAGTCCTTTATAGTTGGTCACCTAGCAGTTGTAATCCTCGGGGTTATTTCTATTAATTATAGTAAATTTTCTGTCAGCAAAGCACTTAGTCCAAATACAGAATGGTCAGTGGTTGTGAGGCTTGCATCGGAGCTCAGGGCATAAAAAGGGGCCACTGCTGTTGTGTGGTCTGAGCAATGCAGGGGGGGAGATAGTGGTTGGAAAGGAGAATGACCCAGTAGAAGGGAATTGGCAGGCCTGTCCTGTAGGGCAGAAGGAAGAACGGAAAAGGGGTATTGGAGACCTGGATGTGGCTCCAAGGCACTAACCTCCACTTCCCTTAGCAATCACGCTCTCTGAGTCAACACTCATGCCTTCCTATGCCTTCTCAGTTTCTACCCCTGGGTCCTGGACTGTCCTGTGCCAAGCATGTTGGGAGGTGAGGGTAGAGGCAGACCCTGCCCCACTCGCAGGAGTGGGTACGCAAACCTGTGGGCGTCCCACATAGAAGTCAGTGGATGACCTACCCTTCAACTGCACGACTAGCTCTGGTGGCCTAGATGGGGCAGTCTAAGCTCCACAAATAAAGGTTCTTATGGGAGTTCCAACAACCAATGATAGACGCTGAGGCTGCCCCGCACACCAGCTGCTCGGCCAGAAGCAGCCCTGGCTCCGGAGTCTGCAGAATTGTGGTGCTGTTTGCATTCTCTGCTTCCTGGGGGGAGCTGCCCAGCTGTGATGAGGCCGGCGTTCCACCGGAGAGTGCCACCTGTAGCATCTCAGAGGGGTCTTAGAGGGGTGTGCAGGAGAAGTCTGTTATCGTTTCAGTGAAACACACTCCTAAGGAAGAAAGTTGTAGCCGCCAACACTTCCAGTAACATAGCTCGGGAAAGGTCTTTTTTCAGTGCCCACAGTATACACAGTGGGTGAAGAGATGAGTCTTCCTGCGAGCTATGCTGTAAGCAAAGGGGTGGGCAGAAGTCTCGGGGTGTGGGCTCTTCTGTTAGTCTACTCTGCTATTATGGATTCCCTGATGCTCACCCCTCTCTCCCTGACGGTCACTGATGCTGTCCATAGAGACCTCAGGTGGCCTCCCTCCAGACTGAGGGTTTCTCTATTGGGTGAAGTACGGTATAGGGACTGGGAGACTAGCTCCAGCCTAGAAATTTAAAAGATAGTTCACTCAGTTTTCAAATGTATTGGCAGAAGGCCGCTGAAAATAGTGGATGCCCCTCAATGCTGACAATGGCTGATACTAATAAACCCAGAGAATGTGGGGCAGTGAGAAGATGGAGACGTTATGTTTATTATGCGATAGCACCAGCTGAACAGCCCCTCCTTCTGGGTAGCACAGAAGTCAGAAGCAGAGAGAACTGGGTGTTTCGTTCAGTAAGAGCTTTGGCTAATCCAAGACATTTTGCTCCTTTCCACGGTGGAAAGACACAGCATAATGGCAAGAATCTGTGACACCGAGGGTTGCCTCTTTGCCTGCAGCCTGTAGCGGGCGGGGCTGCTAAGTCAGAAGAGAGAGCCTGTGGACACGGCCCAGGGCTGTGACGACACACAGCAGAGCTGAACCTGGAAGGGTCCGCGACAGGGATACTGTTCGTTGGGCGTGCCGGCCAGCACCTGCAGCTCCAGCTACTCGGGAGGCTCAGGCAGGAAAGTAGCCTGCGCCTGGGAGTTTGAGGCTGCAGTGAGCTGTGATGACACCACTGTGCTGTAGCCTGGGTGACAGAGCAAGACCCTGTCTTAATGAATGAATGAATGAATGCACAAGTGAGTGTGAGCTGGGCAGAGGAAGTCAGACTGGACTTTACAGGACAGAGAGCAGCCCGAGGAGACAAAGTGGTGCCGAGTTCCCAACAGCCTGTCAGGGCCGGAATCCAGCATGTTGTGCCACCCACTGACGTGACCTCACCTGGTGTATTATATTCCATTCTTGGCCCCCAACCACTTCCCCCTATTCAGAGGAGGATGTTTGTGAATTTGAAGCAAGAGGAATAAGAAAGTAATTTAAAGAGCCTGAGGAGGAGAACACACACAACTCTTTGGTTATATAATACTTGTGATTCCCAGCAATGGCCTATTCCTTTCTGCATAAGGGACAAAGAGATCGGGATCTGCTGAGTGTGACTCTGGGGGCTTTTAGGAGGATGGGCTGAGAGAGTGAACTTTCTGCTGGTCGTTTCTGAGGGCGTTCTTACTGGTCTCCCTCCAGGTTAAACAGCATGGACATTTCTAAGAGAACCAAAAAGATTTTATGCCCACTGCCTCGTCAACGTGACGGGAGATATCTTATTACCTACCTGCATGTAACCTGGAGCAACCTGGTGCTTCAGTAACGGGGTTGGCAACAGCTACTAACCTGGCTTCCCTTAGCATAATAGTATGATAACAACCACAGGTGAAGCAAGCCCTTGACGAGTATCTGCCATGTGCCAGACGCTATGCTCGGTGCTTTACATATATAATCCAGTTTAATCCTCACATTCCCACGTGCACTGCAGCCTCTATATATGAGGAAGCTGAGACCCAGGGGTCAAATAACTTTACACGATTCTAACTCAGCCTCTGTCGGATCCAAAAACCTCTTCTCACTGTGCATTAAAGTCATGCAGAGAACTGTGGAGGTGCTCAAGAAGCCAAGAAAAGCAAATATGAATTTGAAAGTGTGGGGAGATTACCAACAGCAGACATGAAAGCTCTGAGCCCCCCCCCCCCACGCCGAGGGTTCAGGATAAATGCCACCAGTTTTTCCTTCCTAGTTCAATTGAACACATCCCTGAAAAACAGAGAGGGTTGGAGGGAAGTGCCCAGATTGGGGAAGGGGATGTTGGAACGGGTCAGGGTGGATCGGATGGCAGAAGCCCGTGTCTGTCTCTCGCTCAGTGCCCGGACCACAGAGAGCAAGGTGCCCTGGTGTACGTTACATTGTTCTGGATTTTTGGGTACCTGATGGAGGAAAGTGAGGCAAGATAAAAGGCGTCTGTAGTGTTGGAGTGATAGCATCAGTGTTCTTTAATAAATACCTGGGGTGGCTTGAAAGTGATTCAAGCACACTTAAAGTGTCAATTAAATGAGGCACAGAGAGAAAGATGAGTGGGTGCGCTGACATCTCCTGCTTAGATGGGGGGTGTCCACACCCCCGCTCTATCTGGGGTATGAGTAACCTCGAGCCCTTTCCTTCTGATGTCCCTCTGAGCCTGCCCAGCATTTTAACTGTCTTGGGTGTGACAAAGCACTCCTTCTGCAGCTGACATCAATCACGGTAGCCTCCCCTGCTGCGTCCTTCATATTTCCTTTATTTTCTGGGCTTTATGATCAATGGCTCCCTTCTTCTACTCCGCTGAGATGATGGCTGAAAGCTTTGGTTTATCCATGCACATTCTTAATCAATATTAGTCCCCAGTCCCCCCATCTTGTGATTTATGCATTTGCCTGTCTTCTGTATTGAGTCCTGAAGGCCTGGAATTTGTGTAAATAGGCATAAGTAGAAGGCACATTTGGTGGTATCTCAAGCTGAAGAATTTTAAAGCCCTCAGAATGGTCATACTGAACGGTAGGAAATACACCCCTCTGGCCAGACCAATAGCAGGCTCCCTGCTATGAAGCACACAGAGCACAAAGGCTCAGGTGTAGTAATACTACTTTGAAATGTTCAGTCAGTAGGTGATCTGATCATTAAACTATACTGAGGTTATTGTAATTGTTGAAAACCAGGCAGCATGACAATGATAGAAATTGTGTCTCTTACATTTTATATCTCACCCAGGATCAAGTTGGGAGCTTATTCAGTCTGTAGGCACTAAGTAACAGGGACTGCACTGAGGAAGGTGTTTGCTTCTAAAATTGCTTGGTGAGGAATTTGAAGGCAGCATGGACAGGTCTTTAGTGGAAAATGGAAATTTATATGATACCGTTGCACAGCCACCTGGAAATTACCAAGGCCCTTTAAAAATCAAAGTCCTACTTTTGGCCTCTGAAACGCGAACAAAATAAAATGCTAGCAGTTGTCATAAAATATTATTCTTTTTTGGAAATAGGTAGTGTTACAGAAATGAGTAAGTGAATACCTGAGAAAAAACTGAATTATGTTTACATTTAGGTATATGGAAATAGGTGAAGGGGCACCTAGCCATGTGGAGCTATGTGAATAAGGTGCTTTCAGAACTTTTGATAAAATTGTGATGGTTTTTAATTGCAAATCTCCCCCATTTTAGCAGAGAGCCCACACATGTAGGAAAGATGAATTGTCTTATTGAATCCAACAGTAACCTTTTTTTGGTCCCTTTGTTTTCTTTGTCTTTTCAGAACTCTCTTTGCTCACGAGTCACCAAAAAAGCCAAGATGTTGGTCCTGCTGGCTGGTATCTTTGTGGTCCACATCGCCACTGTCATTATGCTGTTTGTCTCCACCATCGCTAATGTGAGTAACGTTCTTTTGTTCATTCATTCAACCTTGGAGGAATCCTTTAAATATGCGTATCAAGTCCTACAAAAGGAGTTTAAGCCATAATTCTTGCCCTTTGTGAACTTGCAGTTTAGTTGGAAAACAATAAACACACACTTAGGAAAAAAATAAACACACACTTGGCACTTCAAACAATTAAATAATGAGAGGTGAAAAGGGAGCATTCTCATGAGTGAGCCTGCCAGGGCTGTAGGCATTTAGCGGCTGGAGGAGGATCCAATGGGGCTTCTACCGACTCCAAAGGACCTTGAGTTGACCCTGGAGGCGCTTGAGGTGAACTTGGAGGACTGATAGATGGGCGAGGTTTCCCTTAGTGAAAGACAGATGGCAGAAAGAACATAGAGATGCATTCCAGGTGGGGGTGCTGGTGAAGCTGCTTATGTGGGAAGGGCCAGCTTTGGTCAGGGCACAAGAGGCTCCAAC
>NW_003852519.1:1875319-1882005 GCF_000181295.1 Otolemur garnettii
CCGTGCAGGCCTTCATGATTCTGTCCATCATCTTGGGCAAGAACCACCATACCCCACCCGGCCTCTTTGAGTAGGAGGATGGATATGAAGGAGTGAGAGGACGAGAGGCTTTGATTGCCAGATTGATGAATTCAAGCTTTAAGTGGAGAGTCGCGTGTAAAAGTAAAATTTTGCAAGATTAACCTGGTGTCACTGAATTAACTCACTCAGATCAAACAACACAAAAATATACTGAGGTAGAGATGCAGACGCTTCTCTCTGAACCTTGGTCTACTCTGACCTCTAGTGGTAGTTTATGGCACCTGATTTTCTCAGAAAAAAGCGAACAGTTCCTTGGACTTAAAAACCAAGGCCACTAGGCACTAGACAGGCAAACGATATTTCCAGAACCTGTTTAGGTCCTTATTACAGTTAAGAGATCAATGGGTTTTAAGATTCAGACAGACAAGTGTTGGAAATTCATCTGGGTGCGATTATAAGCAAAGTGGATTTGAACATAGTTGTGCTAAGACACAACTCCTCCAGATTTTGTCATTTAGCCATTCTGGACGCTAGCTCCTGTATCTCTCAAGATAAGTCTGATAGACTCCTTTAAAGGGTATGAATGGGTGCCAAAGTGCAGCCTATCAGCCAGTCATCAGCCCCCTAAACACAAGGCTCAGCACACAGTTGTTTACTGAATGGAGGGCAGGTGATTGCGTGTCCTTGGCCCTGCCTTTCCTCTCTCTCTGTGGGTGCACAGGACCCTGCATTTGTTTTCTACTCCAGAAGGATAATTATTTTCCTTGGGCCAGGTAGGGGGTGATGCCAGCACATCAGAGAGCCTGGGGAATATGTTCTGGTCACCCTTCTGCTTCAGCGGTGCCCACAGGAAGCTCCTGCTGTGCAATTTCACTGGGAAACTACTTTGCATGCTGCCACAGTCATGTTTGATCTTTCTGTTCAGATGAAGTGGCTTAGTGACCACCCAGACTTATTGCAGTTTTCCCAGTAGCCCTTACATTTCCTAGTTGTCTTCAGTTGGACGTTTTTCTTTAACTTTCCCCTCCCTTGTGAGCCAGATCCTTCAGTGAAACAATATTAATAGAGTTTACAGATTGTACATATGTAAAACCAATTTCCTCTTCTAGGGTTTCTGTTTCTTAGAACCTTAGAATTTTAAATCACTTTGGTTGAACTACTTCCTTTTTTTTTTTTTTTTTGCAGTTTTTGGCCAGGGTTGGGTTTGAACCCCCCACTTCTGGCATATGGGGCTGGTGCCCTATTCCTTTGAGCCACAGGCGCCACCCTCCATTTTTTTTTTTTTAAGTCATGAAGAATGTGAAGCCCAAGGAGGTTAGGTGATTACCTCGCTCCCCCAGGCTTCGTGTTTTTCTCTCTGTGGTCTCTTGGGACTTTTCTGACGTCTGTTTTAATCAGACCTATTTCCACCCAGAGATAGGCTGCTCAGCCATATTTAGGGCTAAATAGAGTGTCTTGATTAAGATTTGGTCCTGATGCAAGGTGATTTGTCTTTGTTTTTTAAAGCAGTGGGTCAGCTTTAATCAACTTTTTCTTTCCTTCTGGTTTTAGGTCTGGCTGGTTTCACAGTCTGGGAACGCATCAGATGGTCTTTGGAAAGGCTGTGAGGCTGATTTCTGCAATAAGACCCTGCCATTTGTACATGACGGTAGGTATAAAAGTGTAGATCCGGTGCTGATGGGGGTGTGGCCATGTAACATGCAGCCCCTGGGGTGATCTAATGCCCTTGCTCCCCTCTTCTGTGCCCACAGATGCCCTCAAGTCCGTGCAGGCCTTCATGATTCTGTCCATCATCTTCTCTGTCATCTCCCTTGTGGTCTTCGTGTTCCAGCTCTTCACCATGGAGAAGGGAAACCGGTTCATCCTCTCAGGAGCCACCATGCTTGTGTGCTGTGAGTATCTCAGGGTGGACTCCAGCTTATGCAGGAGAAACATTTAAGTCAGTTTTACTATGAGTGCTCCTGGCAGAGATGAAGTTGGTCAATGAAACCACCGGGTGCAGTTTTCTTCTGTGTTATCTGTTCTCTTGTGGAGGGAGGACCTTAGATTAAGAACACTCACTTGCTTCATGGTTTAAAACCAGTGCTCCAGGGCAGATCCCAAGTTGGGGTATCCATCCATCAGTGGCATGGCTATACAGGAAACTTGAAGAACGTGGGGGTCTGGGGAAAGACGTGCACTGCCACAGTGCATGTAGTTTTTGTGATTCTTACTGTCCTGTCCCCAGTGCAGTCTGGTGGAAGGCCACATTCTTTTGTGTCCCTGAGGAGCCTTCCTAGCTATGGGAGCCAGTCAGGACAGCTGGGTGGTGGGCCTGGTGTGCAGTGTTCTACTTCACACTTGCAGCCACACAAAAGCAGCACAGGTATGAGAGCACAGACCCTGGTAATTTAGCAACACAACCCTCAAGCTTGGTCCAAGGCAAAACTACTGTTTGGGGACAAACACCCAGAGTTTATCTTCCCATTGCCAATGAGGGATATAGGGTCTTTAAGTTATAAAAACCTTTTCCTTATTTTAATCAAAGCCTACACATCCTTTTCTCTCCCTGCAGGGCTGTGCATTATGATCGGAGCATCCGTGTACACTAACCATTATGCAAACGGTTCTAGGACCACTTTTGGTGGCCAGACAAGTCACCATGGCTATTGCTTCATCCTCACCTGGATCTGCTTCTGCTTCAGCTTCATCACTGGCGTCGTCTATCTGGTCTTGAGAAAGAAATGAGGCTGAACAAATTTATGGGGATCAGGGGGGAGGGAGGAGGAAGCTGTTGAACCTGGGAGGGAAGTGGAAGATGCTGAATGGAAAAAACCAAGACAGGGGAGGGGGTGGGGAGGGGGGGAGAAAGTGGAAGAGGCCAAAACCCAAATGGTTACTGAGGAGATTCTCTACTGCCAAGCCCCTGCCCTTGGGTCAAAGCATCCGGCTAGTACCTTGATGCTCCCTGATGCCAGCCTCCCTCCGGCCACCAGACTTGGCCTCCAGCTGTTCTCAGTCACTCGCACTGCCTGGAGCACATCAGCTGCCTCACCACCAGCTCCTCTTCCGAGGGTGGATCTGGGTCATGCACCGAGGTCCATATACCTACTGTGCACCAAGTTAAAATAGCGGTACAAGTTTTGGCAAGAGCAGGTATTGTGCTTGTGCTGAAAGCCAGTTCTGCCCTTCTGACCCAAAGCAAAACATCACACATCACATTCCAGCCTGGAGTACCCACTGTGGGGGCTTTGGCCAGCAAGCCACTGCCCCTCTGAAGAACAGATACTTAGGTCTGTGGAATTCAGTGACAAAATGGGAGGAAGGGAGATGGCTTGTAAGGCCAACTTGGTTGGTTAGCTGAACCAAGAAAGAGAACTTTTCCTAATGGAAGGCCTGGGGGGTGGTCAGAACCCAGCCTAGACCTCACATGGCTGTCCTTCATGGAGCCCTCTTGCCATGGACTTTGCTCGGCCTCTCGCTTGAAGCCAAGGCAGCTCTTCTGGAGTTTCTCTAAAGCCACTAATGAAAGCACCACATAAACTAGGAGATCTAAGTGGCAATCTTGCAAGAATGTTATATTAGGGTTATGGTTTTAGGATTCCCCTCAATGCAGTCAATGTATCTGTTAAGTATATATCAGGAGAGAGATGGACATGGCTTCTTGTAACACAATCCTACTATTCTTCCACTATACTTTACATTTTTGAGTAAGTTTTGTCTGATTATCCATGTTGGGGAATCAGAGCTCTCTAGCTCTAGCTTCAACACTAGTTGAAGTGGTCACTTCTTCGAGGCCTCTCCTAACCCTATTTCACAAGTGAGGCACTTCTGGAAGCTAATTAAAACACACACCACACTGCAGCCAAACAGGCCCTTGGGTGAAAGGTGCTATCTAATTGTGAAGTATTAAGCATACTATATTTTAGAGTCATGATAAGAACAGAATGCCTGTGCTCCCAGGAAAATAAGAAAATCCCACAAGATAAATCAAAATGTAGGTGATGGGCAGATTATTTTGTTTAGCATTAAAAAAAGGCAAAAACTCCTGTGGTACCTAGTCAGATGGTAGTTGAGCTGTCTGCTGCCACAGGAGCATCTCTTTATAGGACTTAGAAGTTGCATGTTATTCCTGGCTAAAAAGGCATTGTTTTGCTCTGGAGCAGCTATTTTAAGCCATCTCAGATTCTGTCTAAAGGGTGTTTTGGGGGTGAAGGGGGAGACATTTCCTTTATTACTCTGACAATAAGATCTACCCCAGGAAGAACCTGAGATATCTTGCCTACTTTTCTCCATTAGTTTCTCCTCATCCATTTCTTTTATACCTTTCCTGTTTAGGGAGTTGTTAATGCCATGTTTGCTGGTATTTATGTAAAGGGACTATTACTAAGTTTATTTCTCTATGTTTATTCTGGTTAAGGAAATGTTGAGAGCTGGGATTAGAGAGAGTGGCCAGCAAAAATGGTGGGATGATGGACTTTTTCATTATGATTTACTTAGCACATGAATATATAAGGCCATCTTATGTGCAGAAACATACTTACATATCAGATATATCCAAAAGAGATACTTGCAGTTTGTTAAGAAACTGAACTATGACTGGAGTAAACCATGTATTCCCTTGTCTTTTGCTTTTTTCTGTGACATTTATGTCTCATGTAATTTGCATTACATTGGTGGGTTGTTCTTGTACTGTATTTGGCTTCTTCGTTCATAGATTATTTCATATACTATAATTGTAAATATTTTGATACAAATGTTTATAACTCTGGGGACATAAAAATAGATTCTGATTCCCTTCACTGTGTGCATGTTTTCTTTCTTTAAAAAAAAGATGGAAAAGTATGGATAATTGTGACATTTATTCCCCATTAAGTTGCCTATGAGTTTGATTTGGAAAACTTGACATTTATTTGAGACATTAAGCTCCTTTCTGGTAATACCTTAGGCATTTCTGTAATAACTCTTTCAGGCAACTGAAGGTTATTAAGTATAGTTTCATCTTGCTTTAATTAAACCTCCCAGGCAAAAAAAGGAACTTTGTAAGCTAATACGTAGAGAGAGGTTAGGATTTTAAATCAGAATGGCTTGTGACATTAAGAAATGAGACACTTGCAAAGTTTTCTTGAAACAGTGTCTTCAAACTGTGAAGTGATTCACAAAGGTATGCCCCCCACACATAGGTAGCAACTCATTTACTGCATATATCAGTCAGAGTTGTATGGACTCCAGGAGTGAAGCTTGCTGCACTGCTCCCTGTGACCAGTAAGGACTGGCATCAGTGGGGGAAAAGCAGGGTAGATGGTGTGTATTCCTGCCTCAAGTCAACACCCCTGAGGTCAGAAGGGTTATAAAGTGGAGTAAGCAATCTTCAGCGCCCTCTGGTCTTGGATGAAATAACTGCACAGAGTAATGCACCAAAAATACACAATGCAACCTGAAAATAAAACTTCAACATTATTCAAATCAATTAATAAAATTGCACACATTTTTGATGCCTTCTTGGAGGCCTACATGACTCTTTAGATTGTTCTGGGGGTCTATCATGAGAGGTCCGCTTCTCTCCCTTTTGTTCTCCCAGAGATTTTTTACCACTCATGTCATATACCCAGTCATGAATCAAACATCCAGACCATCCCTACATCCCTTCTCCAGAAAGAACATTAGTCAGAGTCTCCAGCAAACTCCAGCCCCACCCAGGATGTCCACTGCTGCCAAAATAGCACTTTTCTCCTCAAAAACCTAATTGGATGAGGCCCACCCACATTATGGGGAGCAATCTGCTTTACTCAAAGTTTACCAATTTAAATGTTAATCTCATTCATAAACACCTTCATGAAAACATCTAGAATAATGTTTGGCCATGTATCTGGGCACTGAAGCCCAGCCACACACACACACAAAATTAACAATGTTAAAGCAGACCATTCCTATTGAGGATAAAGCAGTGGCTTACTAAATATTTTCATAAAGCATTTAAGAGAGCTTAAACAGTGAGAATCTTTATGTATACAGGTGATACGTAGCTCTTTTAGGTAATGAAATAGCAAGACGTGGGAACCATCATTCAAGATGAGCTTAGATTACGCTGGGAAAGGACAGAACATTGTCAGAGTCCCTTTTACAGAGGAGCTTAATAAATATCTGTTGAATTAAATGTCTTACGTGAAGTCAAATTGAATTAAAGTGGCTGAGTAAACACTTCTAGGTGTAATTTGTCTAAGTTACGAGTGTGGAGACTGTGAGTTGCAGAACTCCCACTTAAAAATGGGGTCCACAGGAAAATAATTCATCACGGTGATAAACTTGAGGTTCCAAGTGTTTCATATGCAACTGTATCAGTCTGCCTTGACCCCAGCCATGGCAGTCCCTGTGCAAAACTCTGCATGGCTTTCATGGGAAAGAATTCGGGAAAGCCCTCTATTAGAAGGTGAATGCAAACCAAGAGGATGTTCAGCAGGACTCTGTACTTGAACAAAAGCAGCAGCTCTTTTCTATATTTACTAAGAAATTGCCAGAATATACCAAAATACTACACAGATAAAATGTCCCAACAGAGGGTGGGCATGATTCATGCCTGTAATTCCAACATGAATTACATGTGGGTGGATTGCTTGAGACACCAAGTTTGAGATCGGCCTGGGCAACATAGTGAGATCCCATCTTTACAAAAAAAAAAAAAAAAA
>NW_003852519.1:1882906-1885440 GCF_000181295.1 Otolemur garnettii
TGCCAAGCCTTCTGTGTTCTGGGCCCTTTGTGTCCCCCTCTGAGGAGCTGTAGGGGGGACGCATTCTCTCAGCTTCCCGGTCTCCCCAGCCCATCTCCAAGCCGACCTCACCATGGGTGTCGATAGATGCTGCTGCCTCCGCAGGTGCGGGGAGGGCTGGATCGCCAGCAGAAGACGTCTGCGTGTAAATTCTCAGGCCAGGCTCACGCTCCATCTCCCAGATCACTGCTAATCTCTGGGAGCCTACAGCGTGAGTCCCAATCCAGGAATGACTGGGGCTCTCATTTACACGTGGCAAATGAGAGACTTTATTACGGTAAGCAATAAACTGAAGAAGGGGGCAGTGAGGAAGACAAGACTATGGCGTCCTTCCCAATGTGGGAATGTGTTGGTTCCAAGAGGTATTTTCCTGAATTGGTAACTCATGCTCTGAGTTCCAAACAGGAACTCAGGGAAAATACAGAACCGTTTTACTCAGGATATGGGCTAAAAAGACTTTTGTAATCCAACTTGCAATTGTAATAATCTTTAAATTTATTGTCAGTGGAACATGAGTTAGTTTAAATTCTAGAACCTGGGACTGATACCGGAATTTCTTCTTCAGTAATTGGTCTCAGGGACTGGAAGAATGAACCCACGGGCGACAGATCAGTGGTAAGATAGGATTTTATTAGAAAGGAATACAGAAGGCGTAAAAAGGGAAAGACCCAAGTTGGAGATCTCTCACATGGGCCCTTTGTCCCCTTTGTCTAGGGGTATATAGTGTCTGGAGAATTACATTTTGGCTAGGATTTGGTAGGTGGCAATATATCCTTTCAAAGTTGAAAGCAATCCCTCCCCTGGGGCAAGGTTATTAGGTCTTTGCAGTTTTTTGTCTCAGGGAAGGGATTTGGATGTGTGCTCTCTATACCAGGTGGAACCACCCTCAAAAGTCGCAGGCTGCTTTGTTCCTAATCTTGTTACAGCCCAGACAGTGTGGCTTGGAAATGGGCGTCTGATATCTGAGCTCACCTGGGCTTCGAGAATTGGGGAATCTCTGTCCAGCCCTGAGTGGTGCAATCTTGTATCAAGACCTTCCGCTGCTCCTTGGAACCCTTCATGGAAACAACAGTGTATCTGATGGGGCTGGGATGGAGAGTGAATGTGGGCCCCTATTCAGAAGATGTGGTGGCATCAGGGCAAAGGAATGGCTGTTCCCTGGCCTTGTTCTGTATTTGCCATTGAATGTGGGAGACTATGGTATTGACCATGATTCTGTCTGGATATACATACGCATATATGTATATGCGTATGTATATATATATGTACATATGTGTATATATATGTGTGTGTGTATACATATATATATATATATATGAGAGAGAGAGATAGCACTTTGTATATAGCTTTGTAAGTTGGGCGTTCTTAAATTGAGACTGTTCATGTCCTTAATCTTATAGTCCCAAATTAATCTTAATTCTCCCACTTGTATTAGCATATCTATGGGATAAGTTCAGTTTACCTAGGAACTTTTCAAATAATTCCAACTACTTAGAAAAGTAAGTCACAGGCTTTTGGGCATTATGAAATCCTACTATTTTTTTTTTTTTTTAGAGACAGAGTCTCACTTTGTCGCCCTCACACCTCACAGCTCACAGCAACCTCCAGCTCTTGGGCTCAGGCGATTCTCTTGCCTCAGCCTCCTGAGTAGTTGGGACTACAGGCGCCCGCCACAACGCCTGGCTATTTTTTGTTGCAGTTTGGCCGGGGCTCTGTTCGAACCTGCCAACCTCAGTATATTGGGCTGGCGCCCTACTCACTGAGCCACAGGCGCTGCCCTCAAATCTTACTATTTTTAATTTGACTTCACCACTTCTTGTCTGTCTTATAAAATGCCAACATAGACCACAAACATAGTTACGACTTTTAAGGTGACTCAAAATTAAACCTGTTTTGCGTATTTGGGCCCAATTTTGCAATAGCTTTTGAGGTAACTAGGCATTGCAAAATCGAGCGTGAGAACTATCATACTAGATTTACAAGTGAAATGAATTACACCAGTTAATCTGATATTTCATCACCTTGTTTTAAAAAAAAGCCAAGGCGATATTCTGGCAGTAATATATAATATTTAAGTCGAGATTTCTTTCCGCACACCGAGTGATAAAATTCACTTCAACATGGCATGCTGGAACAGACTACTAATTTCTCTCCGCAGATAATTTAAATTCCTTACTTCTCATTGTATTTAATACTTGTCAGAGCCCCTGGAAGGATAGATAAAAGATAAGCGCAGACAATTATTAATTGTTCTATTTCAGTTCATTTCAGCCGCTCATTCGCTCTCTGGGCCTTTCTGGGCCTCCAGGGACCTCCCCGACTCAGGAGAGTGCGCCCTCTCCTTCTCTGTGGCCGCACCCACTGCCACCGTTGTTTGAATTCCACGCTCTTCTAGAGCCTCAGGGGCGCTCCAGGGATTTCTCTTTCTCCTTCATCTCCAGCCTCTCTCTCTACTGGACATTTTCCTGCGTGGATAAAATATGCTTATGTTTATT
>NW_003852519.1:1885803-1887528 GCF_000181295.1 Otolemur garnettii
CTGGGATTACGATGTGAGCCATATGCCTGGCCCAACAAGCATAAAAGGTATTCCACCTTGATAAAGATACTTAGAGGATCAGGATCAAATTTTACAAGCTCAGAGTCCTTGGATGCCAGGGAAAAATGTGGCTTATAAGGCAGCAGGCCCTGGGCTTCCTGCTCACAGCCCACCTCCCTGCTCGCAGCCCACCTTCCCACCTGCTCACTTTTCCACTCCATCCCACCTCAAGAGGGATGACGAGTGCTACCTATGTATACTCCAGCCCACACATCTAGGACCAGTCCTCACCTCTCCCATCTCGCGGACAGTTGCCTCTTGGTCATCTGTTGGGCCATCCTGTGACACAGTCTACCATCTGCATGACAGGCCCAGGGAAGGGGGCCTAGAAGTGAGCATGGGGACATCTGGGCAGAGGACTGGACAATGTGAACATAGTCTGGCAGGAAGGTGCAGGCTGTAGGTAGGTTTACTCTTTTGGCCCTGAGCCCAAGGACTTCTTGCCCAGGGGAGAGTGTGGCTGAGGAGGGAGCAGAGCCCTGAGCACAGGCCTAGCAAAGGCCCCTTCTGCCCAGCCCAGGGGCTCCAGTCTCACTTCCTCCTGCACCTCCAACCTTGCCGGGGCCAATCTGCTTCTGCTCTCAGCACCTGGAGTGACCGCTCTGCTGAAGGTCAACAGTAACTATAAGTTCTCCAGTAACTGTAAGTGGATACTCTTAGCCTGCACCGTCTTAGGTTTTTTTGGCCTTCTGCTCATTTTATCTCTGCATTCTGCCCGAGTGACTTAATTAAAATCCATATAATTAATGACCACTTACCATGCAATGGATCCAAAATCTGCATCTTGACTCAGACCAACTTTCCAGATCCAGCTCTGAATTGCAAATTCAGCCGAGCCCATAGGTTCTTCTCCCTCCTCCTTTCTTTTGTCTTCCCCATCTCAGGAAATAACCACCTGTCACCTAGACGTATAGACCAGAAATCCAAGTGTCACTAATGCCTCCTCCTCCTTCATTCTTCACATTTAATTAATAACTGTATCTTGTTGATTCTTATTCCCCAATATTTTTAGACTCTTTCCCTTGCTTTCCATTCCCTTTGCTATGATCTTAGTTCAGACCTTTAATTGCATTTATTTAAAGTAATTGAATAGGCTCATAAGAATTCACTGCTCTAACTCATTTTCCACTCTGTTGCAAAAACTGATTTTCCTAGAATGCAAATATGATTGTGCCATTCCTCTGCTTTTAATCCTTCATTGCACCCTCCCTTTTGCTCAGGGTAGAATTCAGTCCCTAACCTGTCTATTCCCACCTTTTCTCTCCATGTCCACCCTATCCTTGAACTAAAACACATGTGCTATTTAATTCCATGTTTTGGGGAATGTTTCCCCACATGCCATTCTTATTCCTGAAAGTCCTCTCTTCCTCTGTATCTGGCAGTCTTATACTGATGCTGCAAGACTCAGCACATCCATTATCACTTCTGAAAGGGCAGCCTGACTACCCCAGGCCCTTCTGCAATGAGCTTTGCCAATATTTACGCAGCACCTTGTGCATAGTCCTTCAGTGCATTTTTCATAGAATGCTTTCACTATGGACTTAATTGCATGCTTCCATCATTGGACTGTGAGCTCCAGGAGGACAGGCAACTTGTCTTTCATTTTCTTCCCTTCAGAATTTAGCACCATGCTTCGCAATGAGCAGATGTCCTATACAATTGTGC
>NW_003852519.1:1887998-1894342 GCF_000181295.1 Otolemur garnettii
TCTCCCAGAACATCCATGGGTTTCCTAAGTAGTACAGCCTTTAGACATGGGCAAGAATGGCCCCTGCTTTAGAGCAGCCTGCTCTGGTCCTCATCCAGCTTGTGCCCCATGGGCATATGCATTAAAGATGAACGTAAGGAGTGGATGCAATTTTGGAAGTTGTAAAGAAGTTGGAAGCTGAAAGATGGGCCAAGAAAATGGTAGTAAATGAACTATTTAGAAAGGTGGAGCGGGGTCTCCACTGCACAAGGTCTCGACTCTGAAGAATTTCACAATGATTTGGAGGGATGATAAAATGTTTAAGCCATAAGATGTTTTTGAGCAAGGTATGATATAACTGGAATGTGCTCTCAGAGGATGAGTTTGGCAGGTTATAGATGGGTTGTAGGAGAAGAGAAAGGTGGGGAAACAGTTGGGAAGCTATTTCGGTAGTTGAGGAAAAAAGGTAAAACGGACTGGGCAAAGTGGGTGGAATGGGATTGGAAGAGATGAATGGAAAGGTGTGATTTAGGTTCCGTGTGATCCGGCAGGATTTCGGGGAGAAGGCAACAAAGATTATTCTGTCTTTGAAGACTAGATGTTAGGGGAACTAACTGGCCATGCCATGAACAAAACAGGAACGCTGGAGAAAGAATTAATTTGAGGGGGAAAATAATAAACAGATATGGACAGGATAAGAACAAAGAGCTAACTGGACATCTAAGTATCTTTCTCTTTCAAGTGTAAAGATGTTCCAGGATAATCTTGAAGAGTATCACCCTTCCAGAGTGATACTGGAGGTTCCTGAAACACCCCCAAAATATAAATGCCCAGGAGGCTGCATATTTCCCACGTTTAGACTCCAGCTGGGGAAGCTTCTCAGAGCACATCCATCAACTCACTTGGGACTGACCTTATGTCTGTCTGAATTCAGTTGTCTTCTTGTTTTACATTTTATTTTATTTTATTTTATTTTATTTTATTTTATTTTATTGAGACAGAGCCTCAAGCTGTCCCCCTGGGTAGAGTACCCTGGCATCACAGCTCACAGCAACCTCCAACTCCTGGGCTCAAGCGAGTCTCCTGCCTCAGCCTCCCAAGTAGCTGGGACTACAGGCGCCCACCACAATGCCTGGCAATTTTTTGATTGCAGCCATTATTGTTGTTTGGCGGGCCTGGGCTGGATTCGAACCTGCTACCTCAGGTATATGTGGCTGGTGCCTTAGCCACTTGAGCCACAGGCACTGAGCCTTGTTTTACATTTTACTTTTAAATTGTTTGATTGTCAATTTTAGCTCCCTCAAATTAGCACCACACTTCCTCTTTATGTCAGTTCCAAGCAGACCCTGTAGGGGTGGGCATGGAGGGTTGAAGAGAGGACAGGGCATGGTTCTGGGACACGTTTGGGGTTTTAATTTAGTATCCCATGAAACTTCTTGTTTAAAATATCTGATTTGCTTAAATTTGCTTTTTACAAATGTTGCCTTGTACTAAATTTCCCTTTTCAACAGTTTTAATATCTGCTTTTGTTTTAAAGCACTATCCACGCCCCTCCATTGGAGACTCCTCTTGGGCAAAGGAGGATTTGCTGTTTACTCTGATAGCAAATCTCTGAATATCAGGCTCTTTAATGAGGGCTCTAGAGTGATGTCTGAACATAGCGAACGGTGAGTAGCATGAACATAAATCAAATGATATCATGAAACAGTCCACGTGATACCAGGGCATATGAAGAAACATGAAGATGACAGGCGGTATTTCTTTTATTCTGAATTAGTCTGATTAGAGTCTGAATTAGAATAGTGTTGGTCACCGCTGTTCAAAGGGATGTGACGAAATTGGAGTGACTGCAGAAACAAGCATCCCAGATGATTAAAGCGTTGGAAATAGGCCCAGGGACGGAAGATGAAAAGGTTTGTTGCTGTCTCCAGAAGAGAAGACAAAAGTGGAAGATGATTTGGAAAGGTTTTATGAGGAGTGGTTAACAGAGACAATGCATGATGGAGGAAGATCGCAAACAAACTTGAGAGAAGAGATGCTCGGCCTTGGATAAGTCAGGCCAGACACCACACTCCACCCTTTCCTAGCCCTATTACTAATTAATCACAGCACTCTTTCCTGCAGAGATTGAGCCAACCCTCAAAAATCCTCTATACAAAACTCCAAGTAGCTTCTCTCAGTCCTTTAAAACTTTTCCTTGGGAAGACACCTGTATTCTCCTCTAGTTTTAGGCATTTCTTTGAAGAGCTAGAAGTTGTACCAAATGATTTCTCAAAGTTCTTTCCAGCATGAAGATTCAACCAATTCACCTGGTTAAGTGAGCTTCATGTGGTATAGACTTAATCTGTTGATGATAATAAATACAGGCCGTTTAAGCAAACTGGAACATCTTTGGCATATTTTTAACAAAGGGATTAGAGATTTGGCTACCATTTTAACATATAAAGTTCAGTGGTCCTTCTCAGACAAGTTCTTCCAGGTAGCCTGGAAAGTCTCATACTTCTCAACAAAAAGAAATATTTGCATGGAGTCAGATGTAAAGGAAGAGTTTCTACCAAGATACCCACTTTAGAATGTACTATTTGGCCCAGGAGAGGAAAACTGGGTTCTGGATGGATCCTGAATACTTGCTGATTGGGTGAGGAAGGCATTATTATGATGCCCAAATGAACCTAGTTGAAATCTCTGCTTTTTCACTAGTTCTTTATGAGTTGTTGGGAAAAAACTTTGATGAACAGTGGTTTTCTAACACGGAGTCTCTGGGAGGTGAACAGTGATGAATGGGAGATCAGGAAGCTGAAGGGCAGAAATCAATACTCGACGTTGCTCTGTAGTGAATTATGAGAAGCCTTCAAAGAGAGGGACAGATGTTGTTTTTCCAGCCACACTACTTGAACTTTAGTTGTTTATAAATTTCCTTCCTCCCTGTGGGTCTAAGTTTCTATCTTCCCTGTGGATGCCCTCTGGGGTTATATATCAGGCCAATTAAAAAGGTGGCAAGTCATTGACCATTACTGTCTCAATTTTGTTCTCTCCCATCACATTTCTCTAGCTTTTCTAATGATCACTAGCGTAGTTTGTCTTCACAAAATAGGTAAAAATAAAAAGAGATAAATCATTTTTTAAAAAAAAACTTAAGAATCAGCTAATTGTAAATTTCAAGGGCAGACTCTTTTTTAGTGCCATTTGGCTCACAAACTTACATTCCAGAGCCACCAAATTTGAAGTACAAAAATAAAAAGGATTTTTAAAAAGCCATTTCTTCCAATGAGGTCAGCAACAGTTTTCATCATTTTCTTTTTAAGACAAATTCATTATGTCCTACCCAGGCAGATATTTACACGTAACTTGAAAATTCACTTCTGAAAAATAGCAAAGAACAAGTCTTCCAAGATATTTTTGCTGTTTTATGGCAGTTATTAACCTTTAGTATTTATTAATTTAAAAAATCTTTTCCTACTAAATAAGCCCCCCCCCTTTTTTTTTCTGGCCTGGGCTGGGTTTGAATCTACCACCTCTGCTATATGGGGCCAGGGCCCTACTCCTCTGAGCCACAGGTGCCACCCCCCTCCCCTTTTTAATAGAGTAGTTTCCTGAAATTTGAGCTAGTAAGTCTGCTCTTAGGAATTTATCTGCTTTATAGTGGCTGGTTAGGCTGATAATCAGAAGAAATATACTAGATCTCACTGGAAGAGAATCCTGGAGTCTGTCAGGTGTACATATGGCGTTTCTGTGGCTGCTTACCTGGGCCAACTGCATGGTACCTTTTAGGACAAGTTCCAGTGAGGGTCGCTAGGGTGGAGGAGCCACCAGGGTGAAGCTTGCAGAGAAAATATGCCTACCACAGTGCCCCCATCACCTAGGGGTGTGGCAGCTGCAGAGAGAGGGGCTGCCTCTCCCTGCCCCGCCCCTAGCCCACCTCCCTCCTGACTATAGGCCCACCTGGAGAGCAACCTGTGACATGATCTAATTTAGACCCAGGTACCTCTCCTTGACTCTTAAGTGCCTAGAGGGTTTGCTCTGTGACATTTTTCTCCATTGCCACATTGCTTGTTTCATAGTAGACACGGGGTACTGTTAGATTAAATGAATGAAAGGTTAAAAGAATTTTGGATTATAAGGAAGGCGAAAAGGGCTTTGTTGAAATATCAGGAATTGAAGTTATACTTGCAGGGGAATTTCTTGGCAGGGGATATTATTATATTATGGGTCTGTTATGGATTATTGAGGAAGTTTCATATAATCTAAGGAAATGTATGATCATAATTCTGGAATGACAAAAATAAATAAGAAAAACTAAAAGAATAATTCTGGAAAGACTTGAGTGAGCTGCCTGGAGGAGGTGCCAACTGGCTGCCCTCATCCTTCCCTGGATGTAGATCGTTTTGATTCTCAAGAAGGTGCCCTTTCCACTCCCGCTCCCAAGCGGCTCAGCTGTTTTCTCAGAGGATTCTAATTTCCCACAGTCCCTGCAGTATGAAGCCAAGACCGCCAATCCGGGAGCACTGCTAACAGCCTGGCGCTGGTATGGTATCCATGGAGCTTTTTCAGAGCAAGATTCTTTCTCAAATACAGTAAGTTGTCACTTAACGTTGTTGATAGGTTCTTGGAACCTGTGACTTTACACAAAATGACATACAATGAAACCATCTTTACCATAGGCTACATGATATCAATAAGAGTGACGTTCTTATGGCATATTTCCAGTCACAAAAACATCACCAATCTCCGAAATAAAAACCAAAACACTTCTAATATTAAACATTGAAATAAAAGGGAGCTATACATACATTTAAGAAAGATTAATACAAACAAGAAAAGTAGCTATTTACCCAGTCATCCCAGTTCTGGGTCTCGAGTGTCTTGGCAGCTCAGGGAGGGCCAGGGCAGGCAGTGCCCAGGACAGGCCACCCTCCCATGGCAGGGCACACTCACTCACACACACCCCCACGCTCACTCGCCCTGGGGCCATGTAGACATTCACTTTATGTGCACAGCTTTGGGATGTGGGAGGACCCAGGGTACCCAGAGAAAACCCACACAGACATGGGGAGAATGTGCAGACTCCACACAGCGGCTCCAGCAGAGAAGTGATTTTTTCCTCATTAACATTCTAACATTATTTGAGGATGTGCTATATATTAATGGTGCCATCTGCTGAGATACCTAAAGGGCTAAAATGAGAGAGGGACCCAACCACCCCTCCACCAACAATTACGATTGCATCATCATGTCCTGGTGCCAGCAAATGCTGCGAAACGGAAGTTAGAAGCTTCTCCCACCTATTATTATTATTATTATTATTTTTTATCGCATTGGCATCTGTTGACCTATATTGTGCATTCTGTGTAAATTCCATATGCCAGAAAAATCAAGAGTAAAAAGGTCATGGGAAGGCAGAGAGCGGGCTGGAGAGGACTTAGAATAAGAGAATTTGGAATCAGACAATCAAGATACAAGCCATGATTTCTGATTTTTTCCGACCAGCAGGTAAATAAGCAGAGAGGATGCTACCTCAGTCTCGAATCACTAGGGGATATTTTACAATAAGAAAAATTCCATCTTCCAGGTACCTCCTTTCTTCTTTTGTCTGGAGGCTCACTGTGGGGCAGGAAAGCTTCCGGCTACTTACCAGTGGACCCTTCCCAGTTATTAGACCAAGAGGCAACCTTGAGGGATGTTGCTTGCCAACCCGGGTGACAAGTTCCCTGTCTGTCATCTCACATGTTGACGCTAGATGTCAGGGAAAGACTTAGTGTTGTGCTTTGCAGGTCTCACACCCCTTCAGCGGGAGGAAGGCTGCCTGAAACAAAAATCAGGTATTGAAAATTGGCAAATTTCCCGTTGCGAGCTACTGGGAACACAAGGGCTCTTATGCCAAAGCATCACTACCTTGTTCACAGCCTGTTAGACAGATTCTTGATGTTGTTAAATCCCATTTACACAATGGGTTAGATCAAGGCCATTCCATCCAAATAGATTTTTCTTTTTGGAGGGGTGGAGGTGGGATGAAAGTCACCAATTTATCCTGAGTTTTATTGTAAAAGATATTCAATGTTACTTTCAAAAAAAGACAGAAGATATTCCATGGTCATGTTATTATAGTGTTTCCTTAGGAGATTTAGAAGTAGCTAAACCGGTTAAAAATTACAAGGAGGTCTCATAAGATCATTCTGATACTCTGTAGTAGTTCTTTCATTTTGCAAAACTGACATTTTGCTTTAAATGATATAACGTAAAAATGTGGTTTCACTGCAGAATAACTCAATTTTGACCTGCTTTAGTTATGTTGCCAGATTCCCAAGGCTCTCAACCTCTTAGCAGGCCTTCTGATATCATTAAAAAAAATGGGCTTTTTTTTTTTT
>NW_003852519.1:1894386-1916435 GCF_000181295.1 Otolemur garnettii
TTTTTTTTTTTTTTTTTGACCTGAAAGAAGACAATGTGAATACACAGGAATCAGGAAGGATGGTGGTAAAGGACAAAGCTAGGAAAGGGGACATGATTTTCCCTATTGGGAAGGGTCATGGCCATCCTGTTCTTAGCTACTCTTTGGAAACAGCTAGTCATCTACCCACCCAAGGTTAAAAATAGCTCTTTGTAGGTAGGAGGAGCCCTCTGAGGGAGGAGGGCCCGCCCAGGCTCAGTGGAGCAGCCCTGCCCATGGAAAGACATTCTAGGAGTCCCCTTGGTAATTCTGGAAGCCATTATATCATCACCAAAAATAGCATTATTAATACCACATGGGTGTGTCCCTCATTATTTGTGAGCTGGATATTGTGCAAGGCACAGGGAACATGAAAAGAAAAAGACAACTTCTCTGAAGGCTCATGATGGAGACAAGATAAGACATGCTACAAAACCTTTCTCAAGTTCATGGTGGAGATTTACAATGCTTGCTAATTGTTACTAACAGCAATCTAGACAACCCCATCCTCTTAGAACTTTCCGATAAAAACTGATGTGGACAAACAAAGGGAGTTTCAAAGTGTAACTCAGAGTAGAGGATTATCCATTCAGGACTAAAAATACAGACAGCTTTCTGTCCTATTGATGATTGGCTGATTTGTTGGCTGATTTATGTATAGAAACCTTCATGAAGCCCAGGAGTTTGAGGCTGCAGTGAGCTATGATTGTGCCAAGGCATTCCAGCCTGGGTGACAGAGTAAAACTCTATTTCTTAAAATAAAATAAAACAACCAAACAACAAACAAACAAACAAAAAATAAAAGAAACAAACTCACTGATATGGCACATACCATGTGCCAGGCATCATTCTAAGAAGAGCATTGTGTGGTTTATCAGCTTGTGATCGAGGAGTAAGTCAGACCTGAATTTAACAATTAGCTCTGCCACTTAATAATTGTGTGTTTTGAACAACTACTCCTTAACTTTTTGGAGCCTAGTTTTTCTTATAAGGACCAACAATAACCGAGTCCTATAGTTGTTGGAGAATGAAGGGAGACACCATAGTAAGATGTACTCCTGATAACTGTTCTTACTTCCTACAGGAGCCAGTCTCTGCGACACCCCCACCCCCCTGCACTGATTCTTCCCATGGTGATCATGGGCCTGTGTAGCTCTTCCCACTGTGGATGGGGCTGACCTATGTCACCTTTGGGATATCGTAGAAATGTTAGCACAGCTCCCAAGGTGAGGGCACAGAAAACACAGCAGCTTCTGCCTTGTTCCCTCACTTTTCACCTGTCTTTGGAAAGTCGTCCACCATGTCATGGGGAGCTCACTGGAGAGCTCCAATGGTCAGTGACGCCTCCTGCCTGCGTCAGTACCAACTTGCCAGCTGCGTGAGTGTGCCACTTCAGAAGCAGATCCCCAGCCTCAGTCAGGCCTGCGGATGACAGCAGCCTTGGCCAGGACCTTGAATGGAACCCCCTAAGACATCCTGAGCTGGGAACTGCCCAGCCGAGCCACTTCCAGATTCCTGACCCACAGAAATCGTGTGAGATAGTAAGTATTTATTGTTGTTTTACACTGCTAGGTTTGGGGGACGTTTGCAGTTAATCCACTTTCCCTCACCTATTCTTTCTACAGTTGGTTGAGCTGGACTCTCATCCCTACCCTCACAGCTGTGTTCTGCTCCAGATATAAGTGTGGTGAGACCTGGGCCCTTTTAGTCCATTTCACTCACCTGTTCTGCTGCCTCCTCGTAGGGTTAAAAGTGTCTTGGCCTCCTCGTAGGGTCAACCAGTCTTCACTGGCATCGGGTGCCATGAGGCGTCAGTGGACATGAGCTCTAATGCATCTCTTCTCGGGGACACCAGTGCTGGGATAGTAGATGTGGGGGATAAGGAACCTGTGCAGCCTAGCCTGGGACTTCCCTGTAAACCCTTGTTTAGGGCCCCATAAATGTTAGGTATGGACGTATGATGGAATAATTTCCTGAAAGTCAAAATAAAATCTAAATTCCTCATAATAGCCTACAGGACCCACTGGGGTCTGGTCCCCATGCACCCCTCCAAGTCATCCTTTACCAATCACTCCTTCACCCCAGCCCATGCAGAGTTCTCTGTCCCAGGAGAACGTCAAGATCATTCTCTCGTTGGGGCTTTTGCACTTGTTGTTCTCCCCATCTGGAATCCCCTTTCCACGGGTCTTCACTTAGGTGGTTCCTGCTCATCACTGAGATTTTAGTTCAGTGCCACCTGCTCAGAGGTGCTTTCACTTATTAACTAATTGGAGTCCTCCACCACCACCTTTCCTGTGATGCTCTACTATCCACCGTGCCATCATCTTCACAGCAGTTACCATTATCTGAATTATCTTACTCACTGGTCTGGTTGCTTGGTCTTTGGCTCTCCCTGCCCCTTCTTTTCACGTATCCTTCAGGAGAGCAGCGTTATCTTGTTCAAGCCCTCTATCTCAAGTGCTTAGCATAGAGATGTTCACAAAACCAAACCAAAAGTTCGTCTCTCGGAACGAACTTCTCAGTTGGTTTGGCTGGCTGTAATATGAGGCCATGCATAGTCATTGTGTACAATTTATTCATAGATCATAGATAATAGGAAAGCTCACAGCATGTATGTCTGGTATACTGTTTGTTAGGAACTCAATCAATATTTTTCTCATTCTCTCCTGCCCATTTTGCAAAGTCATCTCAAGTTTCCTAAAACTGTTAAGAATTTCACGCCGTTGGCCCCAGTCCCATCCCTCCGCCCTTCCCTGCTGCCACCCACATTTCCCCATACACGGTCTGCTCTCATGCCCATGTCTACACCCCTACTGGCCTGCCTCTTTGCTGGTCTCCCTTCAGTTGTTAGTGTAACTGTGTCCCCTGGTGGCCACTTCAGATATGGCACATTGTGGGGAGTTGGAGGACATTATTTGGGAGGAACTTGTTTAACCACCCTTCTCCAGTACTTTCTAGAGGGGAAACACCAGCCTCAAGTTCAGATAAAAAAGCTAGACCAGGGTGGTGCCTGTGGCTCAAAGGAGTAGGGTGCCGGCCCCATATACCAGAGGTGGTTCAAATCCAGCCCTGGCCAGAAACTGCAAAAAAAAAAAAAAAAAGCTAGACCGCAGAAACTGTGCCTTCTATATTCCTTCCATCTCTGGATTTGCATTGTCCTCTCTGACCCCATTGCCTGGCCTGGTTCATACCCCAGCCTCTCATCCGGATTATTGCTGCCTCTAATCTTAAAAAAACAAAAAACAAAACAAAATGAAACAAAACAACAACAACAACAACAAAAAAAAAACGGGCTGTAATTGATTTCTCCTCCATACATTTTCCTCTTTCATATAGTCAGTTTTCTAATGTTCAGGTTTTGTTAGGCCACTGATCTGCTCAGAAACAAGAGATGGCTCCCTATGACATGAGGAATGAAGTCCCTGCTTCTCAGCCTGGCCTCCTGACACCTCAAAGCCTGGGTTCAGCCTGCTCTCTACTCTGCCCCAGCCTCCCCCACCTTCACTATATGCGAGGTATCCTGCTCATTCCTTGGACACATGCCTCCTCTTTGTCAAAGCTGTGTCAACTTTCCCACTGTTTTCTTTACATGAAATGCTCTTCTGCTTTCCCTGACAGTTGAATCCCATCCCAGGCTCAGAGGCTCTGGCTTCCATGAATTTCTCCTGCTACATCCCCTGTGATCTGTGCCCATCTACCACTGTTGATGTGGCCACCACGACATAGTGGTGGGGTGTTTAACTCTAACACAGTGCATGTGCACCATAGGTCAGTAATATTCGTGGAATGAGTAAATGAATATAAATGTGGAAGCTTGAGTGCATGTTTTCTGGAGCCCAGCAGACTAGAATGGGAAGGGAGAGGCCACGTATGGTAATACTGGAACACAATATTTGTAACTGGAATTGCCTTGGGCAATCTGGGGGTGTACTCTGAACAGGAAACAGAACCTCCACTGAAGTTCTGTGAACCTTAGGAGAATGATGGCCACAGTTATTCCTGAATCTCATTCTTCACATCAGAGAATGAAGGTAAGGATCTTGAAAATGGCTCATGTACTCTTTTATTTTATTTTTTGCCGTTTTTGACCGGGGCTGGGTTTGAACCCACCACCTCCAGCATAGGGGTCGGGGCACCCTACTCCTTTGAGCCACAGGTGCCGCCAGGCTCGTGTACTCTTCATGTGCCAGGAGAAAAGGCCAAGTGCAAAAGTTGACATTATTAGAATATTAATTAACATATGTATGGGAAATTATATTCCTATAACATTATTTCTTTTCCAAAATTTAGCTGAGTTTCATATTTCTTTGGTTTGTATCCCAAAGTAACTGAATATTACAAGTAGCTGAGACGAATAAGACTGATAGAATTATATAACCTCTCAATGAATTTAGAGACAAAGGACTCAGTGTTATCTAATGAATACAACACAGTCCTGGAGATTCAGAAACCAGATACATAAATCTACATTTTTTCCCTGAGTTTCTTTGTTGTGTTTCTTAATGATTTGTCAACTCAGTTTTCTCTTCTGAAATTTGGAAATGCTGTATGATTTCCAATATTACCAGTGAGTTCAGTGTTTGGTGAGCACTAATTGAGTTATACCAATAAAGCTGAAAGTTTTTCAGAAAAATGCCAGTTGTTTCAGAAGTTAAATTGAGGTCGCACATACGGGATATGTCTGTGTAACTCATAGACCTACATCCCGAGACCAGTGTTACAGGGTGTATGAATTCTGTTGCTCTTCCTGGCTGGTGGGGAGGATATACCTGGCTCAGAGAGCAGATCTACCTATACTTTTAAAATTATTAGGTACCTAATTGCTACACATTAGATCCCCTAATTGTACCGAAGAGAGCAACAGGTGGATAAGGTTGGATTATCTGCTGTTGCCTTCTGTATAGAGGACTACATCAGGCCAGGTCCCAACAACCCAGTGATCCAGACCACTACAGAGATTGGTAGGAGTTTGGTGGTAGACCTCAAGCCGCTGAACCTGTCTAAGCATCTCTGTCTCCATCTATTTTTGGGTGGAGAAATACATTTCCTTATGGGCAAGTTTTACTGTATTACTGGAAAAAAAGGGGAGAGAGAATCTACCCTACTACCCCTTGACTATCATCTTGTGGTTTAATAAGCAAGATATGCCACAAAGTAAATACTTCACTCAACAGCTTATGGCAATATGAACCAAATACCTGAGTATAATTTTAGAGCAATTGGAGTGTGGCTTGATTGGGGCAGGTTTCCACATTCCCTGGAGTTTCGAGTTTCCTAGGCCAATCTTGAATCTTAAGTACTTTGAAGGCCAATTAACTGGAGTCTCTCTTCGTGCAGGAAAGCTTCACCTTTGGTAAAGATTTGCCAGAGACCTTGTGCCTCTGACAATACCTTGGGCCCAAAGTCATCCTTGGGCCAAGGCTCAGCAGTTTCTTGAGGGTGCCAGTTAGAACTTGTCATTCTTTTTTTTCTACTCTACTTAAATAATTTTTTAAGGGAGACAAGCTACTCAAACGTTGACTAGTTGTAAACAAAGGGAAGGAAGGTGGGGGGGGGGAAGTCAGGTTTATTGGTAAAGGGGTGAGCATACTAAAGGCTTTGCCCAACAAATACTCAGGACCCAGGGTTTTCATATTTCTCCATGCCTCAATTTCTCATGGATCACTTTCCATTCAAGAATTCTGTACACCAAATAAGATAGGATTCTTTTAGCTATCAACCAAGAGTCTTCTCTCAGCCAGGGCATCCAGTAGAAATAGAACTTATTTTTCAGATCCCTCTGGAGGATCAGAAAGTCTCTTCCACACCACATCACCATGCTCTCTGCTCTTGGTCCTCTTTCCAGTGTACTCTTTCTGCAAGCATTTTCTTATCTTGTGATCAAGATCATGCAATGACCAAAAAATTTCAGAATGTTGTGATTTTTTGTGACATTCCTTAAGCAAGTTAATCAAGATGTCTTATTCTTCAGTGTGCAAGTGTGGAGAAAAGGCAGGCCGCATCTTTGGAAGAAGGTGATGAATCACAGCAGTGCAACCTTGAGGCTCAGCTTCCTTATCCAATGATTTCACATACTCAGCAAGTCCTCAGTCGTGTTGAGAGAACCCAACTTATGGCCACCCAGGGGTGCTGAACCAGTCCACAGTGGAGGCGTCTCCACCAACAGCTGGCAGCCTGCAAAACCTGAACCTGGCAGCTGCACAGGCAGTGCATGCCTGGGCATTCTCCATGGCTGGCTGGCCCTGAACTTGTCATTCTTGAGGCCCACCACAAAGAGGAAGTGCTGTCCAAGACCTAACCTGGGCCAGCTCTTTCTTACTTATGCAAACTTGCAGAAGAGTCATCCCAACAGTCTTACCCGCTACAGTATATCATATTCCTGGCAAATGCAAGCCTCCCTGTATGGCTCTGAAGTTTAGACTACTACCCATGAGAACAAAGCCAAAGTCCATCCAATAGCGTTATTTGCACACCCTGGTAGACACTTCCTGCCTCACTGCATTCCTCTCCCAACCGGATCAGGTGTGTGAGACCAACAGCCAAGGCCATGATACATGGTTACTTTTTATATTTGGAATTCTCTTTCAAATATACCATCCACTGGTGCTACTAACCAGCCCTGGAGTAACTGGGAGTACCCATTCTTAGGCTACCTAAGACCCAGGTGTGACGGCATATATGATTCTCCCCCAAGTTTAGAGGAAGGGTTGCCCTCCTGGGCACTTGCTGGTCTGAAGCAAGCAGCTGCAGAGTGATAGAAACACGCTTAATGGATGAGGCTGGGCGTGCTGGTGCCGATGCTCTCTGTTCTAAGAGCAAATCATGTCTTGCATAATATTGACGCAGGCTTGGCCAAATGTATATTCAGTGGTAGGTTCCTCCCATCCCTGTTAGGAGGAGATAACAAATAATGCTATTCCACCAGTAGGGTGAAGTGACAGGGGGTCAAGAAAACATTCTCAGCTTAGAGCAACAGGCTGCGAGATGCAGCCAATCCGTGCAAACCTAAGTCCCTGGGCATGGATGGAATTTGTTACCAGCAGAGAAACCCTTTATAAGAGTTTAATTTTTATGTGAGGCTGAGTTTCTGGGAATGAGTGACAGAGATGTGGAGAGGAAAACAGGGAGGGAGAGGGAAGAAAGTGAGAAAGATAATGAAAAAGATGAATGAGAATGAATAATGGTGGGTAGAGATAAAGAAAAGCAATATAAAACAGAGAAGGCATAGAAATGAGGTAACGACTTCTGATAATTGCGGAAATATATCACAAATATAACTGTGTAAAAGGAGGCATTAGGACAGTGAGCAGAAGAGTTGAAAGCATGGCTGTAAATAGAATAAGGAAGAATTGAATAACAGAAAAAAAAAAAAGAAAAAGGAAAAAGGAAATACTTCAAGGAACAGGTAGGAAACAAGATGTGCATTTGGAATTTAAATGAATTATTTTGTCTCCTAAGTTTCTAACTTACAATGTGGTCGGCTGATGACAGTCTAATTCCCAATTAAGATATGCTAATGAGGCTGACCATATAGCATAGACTCACCATGCCTGATAAGCACCTTAGTTTCTTTTTGGGTTGGGGGGAGGGCATTTATCTTAAGTTTCCATTCCCCAAGTCTCTCATTGGCATTCCTCCTCCAAGGACACAAAATGACCACTCATTGTTCTAACTAATATTTGTTTTAGTCTACCATTTCGTCTCTAGAATTGACTACTAACCGCTCGTATAAACTTTGTACTCCTCCATCTGTTTTCAGTTACCTTGATCAACAATAATATTCACACAAATCTTTTTTTATTAATGGAGAAAAATTGGTTTCATTCTGGTCTACTTATCTGTGGATAAGGGTAGTTATTTTCCAGTATGGAAAGCATCTTAGGAGGCTGCACGCACGGCTTAGAAGGAGCACTGCCAGGGAAGGGGGAGCATGTGCCACAGTCAACTTGCTGACCTGCACATAATAGACAATGAATATTAACTGAATCATGGTAATGGAGTGAAAATCTGGATTGCCCTTCGAGGATGTTAGAAAGGGTATCAGAAAATGGCAGGAAGATTTAACATACATAGTGACCAATTGGTGAGCATCCAGGCATAGTGAAAGTCACTGCGCATTTATTATCACATTTCACAGCAGCAGAGCCCGGCCTTGTCCACATGCAAATTTCTCCCATGAGAGTCTCTGTCCCATGGTACTGTGGGAACACCAGGCTCCTTCCTTATGGCTTTGGGCATCCCCCCCCCGGAGTTGCTTATATTCTACTAATGTCATTGCCAAATGCTTGCTGCAGAATTCTCCCAGCTTTTCTCTGGGTGGCTCACTTTTTTTTTTTTTTTTGAGACAGAGTCTCAATTTCACCTGCAGTAGAGTGCTGTGGCATCGTAGCTCACAGCAACCTCAAACTCTTGGGCTCAAGAGATTCTCTTGTCTCAGCCTCTCGAGTAGCTGGGACTACAGGTGCCCGCCACAATGCCTAGCTATTTTTAGAGACAGGGTCTCACTCTTGCTCAGGCTGGTCTCAAACTCTTGAGCTCAAGCAATCCACCTGTCTCGGCCTCCATAGTGTTGGGATTAGAGGCCTGAGCCACTGTGCTGGGCCCTGCGCAACTCACTTTCATCTCGCCATGGTGCCCTGAGATTTCCGGTCTATTGTACCCCAGAATATCATTGCAGACCCTCCTTTTATTTCCCAAGCCAACAGGAGCACAAAGGCACAAATGATAGTGGTTAAGTTGCAAGCTTTGTGGTCAAACTGCTTGAGTTCAAGTTCAGCTCTTAAACAGGTGGCCCCAATATATGCCTTTAAAAACGTTACTTAACATCTCTGTATCTCAGTTTCCTTCTCTATGAAATGGGGCTGATAATCACAGCTCCTTCACTGAGTGGCTACGAGGACTAAATGAGTTAACTCATTATATGAATTAATTATTTCGTGAGATCAAGCTGGTAAGAGTGACAGCAAGGTACAGAGGAAAAAAGGGAAGGAATGAGAGAGGAGAAAGTGGGAAAGAATGAAAAAGACAAATGAGAATAAATAATGGTAGGTAGAGATAAAAGAAAAGCAACATAAGGTAGAGAAGTTAACTCACTTTAACGTGTGAGGTGCTTGAAAAACACCTGGCACACTGTAAGGAAGCCTCTAAAAAGATGCTTGCACTCCAATGCCTATAGCAGCACAATTCACAATTGCAAAGACGTGAAAACAACCCAAGTGCCCATCAGTACATGAGTGGATTAATAAAATGTATATGCACACCATAGATTACTACTCAGTCTTAAGAAAAATGGTGACTCAGTATCTTCTGTAACAGCCTGGATACAATTGGAGATCATTCTCCTAAATGAAGTATCACAAGAATGGAAAAATGAACACCCCATTTACTCAATACTAAATCGGAACTAGTTGATCCACACTTATGTGCACACATGGAAGCAAAACTCAATGGAATTCAAGTAGGTGGGAGGGGAGGAGGAAAGGATGGGTAAATTCACACCGGACGGGCATATCACACAGTTTCTGGGTGAAGGGCACACTTATAACTTTGACTTAAAAGATACAAAGTCAAATTATGTAACAAAAACACATATGCCCCTACAATATTCTGAAAAAAAAATTTTTTTAAAAGAACCTGTGCTGACTTACAACTTTCTTAGGTTATGAGAAAGTGACCACTTTGGGGAAAAAACAATGTGAAATTGGATAATAGATCCTGCTGCTGCTGGAGTCCATGGGCCACTGTCCAACACAGTCTCACATCAGCTGTCTCTCTCCTAGTCAGTCTCCACCATCTTGAGGGAGTCATGCTCTTCCAGGTCATGCATTCCTCTCAGCCATCTCCCACCTTGTCCTATGTCACAACCCCCACTCAGAGTCCTGAGGAAGCCAAAATCTGTTAACAGCATGACAGTCTCTGTCCAACTCAGACAACTCTTTCACTTTTGTTACTTGGAAGCCTGAGGTCTTCATGGTCTTAATCCCTTTCACCAGATTGGGCACTGGATCTTAGTGTGGCCACTCAAGTATTTCACAAACAAAACAACAGTCATCCTCCCTCAAATTAGTTCTCCTGGTATTCCTAAATTAGTAATAGGCCCTCCAGAGGCTCAGGATTTTTCCATTAGCAGAGCTTGTTAAAAACATATCCTTTGACCAAGGCAAGCTTGTTTTGAGCCCTTGAAGCACATTTGGTGTTGTTGATAGCTGTCATCTTGAAGAAATATTTGGGGAACTTCATAAAACGGCCTGGGTACTAGATTGAAGAAGAGATACACTTGGTGGTAATGACTCTGAACACTGCTCCTCAGAAACATCTGATGAAGCTGAAAATTGAAAGTAATGATTATTTATTAAGATACATGCTTCCTTTCACTACAAACTACACTGCCTTTCTGTTTTAATCATCTTGGCTTGTATTTCAACCACTTTGCAGAAATGATATTCTTGAAAACTATTGACATTCTACAAATTGCTATGTCAGGGAGCTTTTCTAAATTCACTCCTTCCTTCTTGATTCTTTAGATCAGGACATGTGACTGCTGAAATTCTGCTTTCCCTTGGACCTCCTGGTCCTATAATCTCCTGATTTTCCTCGAAACTTTGTTGTTTCTTCTTTAACATTTCTGTGGCCTTCTCTTTCTTCCTCTTTCCTTTAAATGTTATTGTAGCCCAAGGATTCTAACAGGAGTAAGGTGGTATCTCATTATGGTGTTAATTTGCATTTCCCTGGGGATTAGTAGTGATAATTTTTTTTAAATACATTTTTTGGCCATTTGTATTCTTTTGAAAAACTTCTATTCATGCCTTTTGTCCATGTTTTAATGGGGTTGTTAATGTTTTTCTTGCTGATTTGTTTGTTTGAGTTCCTTGTAGAGTTTAGTTATTAACCTTTATTGAATGTGTAGATTGAAATTCTGTAGGTTGTGTATCTCCTCTGTTAATTATTTCCTTAGCCGTGCAGAAGATTTTTAATTTAATCAAACCCCATTTATTTTTGTTGATGTTCTAATTGCCATTGAGGTCTTAGCCATAAACTCTTTGCCTAGACTAATGTCTAAAAGAGTTATTCCCTCATTTTCTTCTAGAATTCTTATAGTTTCATACCCTTACATTTAAGTCTTTTATTCCTCTTGAACTAATTTTTGTGAGTGGCATAATATAGGGTCCTATTTCATTCTTCTGCATGTAACTATCCAATTTTCCTCACACCATTTATTAAATAGGGTTTTCTTCCCCCAGAGTGCATTGTTTTGTTGTTTGTCAAAAATCAGTTGGATGTAGGTAGATGGTTTTATATCTGCATCCTATTCTGTTCCACCGATCTATGACTCTGTTTTTGAGCCAATACCATGCTGTTTGGGTTACTATAGCCTTGTAATATAGTCTGAAGTCTGGTAATGTGATGTCTCTAGCTTGTTGTTTTTGCTTAGAATTAGTTTGGCTATTTGGGCTCTTTTCTAGTTCCAAACAAAGAATGGAATTATTTTTTCTAGATCTGTGAAATATGCCATTGGTATTTTGATGGCAACTACGTTGAGTCTTTAAATCACTTTGGGTAGTATGGATATTTTAAGAGTGTTGATTCTACCAATACATGAGCATGATGTTTCTATACTTGTTTGTGTCATTTGTAACTTCTTTCCTCAGTATTTCATAGTTCTCCTTGTAGAGATCTTTCACCTCCTTTGTTAATTATATTCCTAGGTATTTTATTTTCTTTGTAGCTATTGTGAATGCTATTGACTAATTGATTTGACTCTCAGCCTGACTGTTATTGGTATATAGACATGCTACTGATTTGTGTGCATTGATTTTGAGTCTTTGGGGTTTTCTAGATATAAGATCATATTGTCAGCAAAAAACAATAGTTCGACCTCCTCTTTCTAGATTTGGATGCCCTTTATTTTTTTCTTGCTCTGGTTAGGACTTCTAACTATGTTAAATAGAAGTGGTGACAGTGAACATTATTGTCTTGTTTCAGTTGTTGGTGGGAATGGTTTCAACTTTCTCCCACTCAGTATGATGTTGGCTAGGGGTTTGTCATATATGACTTTTATAATTTTGAGAAGTTTCTTCTATGTCTATTTTGTTGAGTGTTCTTTCTTTCTCTCTCTCTTTCTCTTTTTCTTTTTCTTTCTTTCAAAAGGGCAGTAGGCTCTGGATTTTGTTGAATGCTTTTTGTATCTTTTAAGATGATCATATGATCATATTTTTGTTTTTGTTTATGTGATAATTCACATTTATTGATTTATGTATGTTGAACCATCCTTGTATGCCAAGGATGAAGCCGACTTGTTCATGGTGGATTATTTTTTTGATGTGTTGTTGAATCCAGTTTGCTAGTATTGAGTATTTCCACATTTATATTCATAAGGAATATTGGTATATATTTTTCTTCTTTTGCTATGGTCTTACCTGGCTTTGGTATCAAGGTGATACTGGCTTTATAGAAAGAGCCGGGGAAGATGCCCTCCTTCTCGATGTTATAGAATACTTTCTGTAGTGGCTACCAGGTTTTCTTTGTAGATCTGTTAGAATTTAGCTGTGAATCTCCACTGGTCTGGGGCTTTTTCTGTTGGAAGATTTTTATTTTTCCTTCAATCTCACTGCTCATTATCGGTCTGTTCAAGAGTTCTGTTTCTTCATGACTGAGTTTTGGAAGATTGTGTGTTTCCTAGAATTTGTCCATTTCTTCTACACTTTCCAGTTAATCTCTCAATGTATGCTTCTCTAGAGACTTAATTTCTTCATTATTTATAAAATTTAGTTTTTCAGGATACAAAATTCTAGGCTGACAGTTGTTCTATTTAAGAAGATTGAAGATGGAGCCCACTCCCTTCTGGCTTATGAAGTTTCCATTCAGAAGTCTGCTATTAGCCTGATGATGAGTTTTCCTTTGTAGGTCAGTTGTTGCTTATATCTAACTTCTTGTAGAATTTGCTCTTTCATTTTGACTTTGGCTAGTTTGATTACTGTGTGTCTTAGAGATGTATTTGCTATGAATCTTTCCAGTGTTTGATGACCATCTCGTGTTTGGATGTCTGAATCTCTGCTGACACCAGGGATGTTATCTTCAATAATTCCCTTGAATCGATTTTCCATGATTTTAACACTTTCTTCTTCTCCTTCAGGGATACCTATACTTCATATATTAGTTTGCTTTGCATAGTCCCATATCTGTCAAAATTATTGCTCTGCCTTTTAGTTCCCTTCCCTGCTTCTTTAAATGACTGGATTAAGCTCCAGAGCCTTGTCTTCAAATGCTGAGATTCTTTCTTCTCCTTGGTTTAATCTATTGCTGAAACTTTCTTCTGGGTTTTGAAATACTCTAAATGGCCCATTTTTTTAAGTTCTCTTATATTTTTCCTTATGTTGTCTAGTCCCCTTAATTTCCCAAAATATTTTTTGGCTTCTTTTTGTTGGTTTTCAACTTTTTTCTTCAAGTCCATTCATCTCATTTGCCATACATATTTGGAATCCATTTCTGTCATTTTAACAGTTTCTTTGTAGTTGGAGTTCACTGCTATAGCTCCATTGTAATCCCTTGGTGTTGTCAATCTGTTTTGATCTTTTGGTTCTTTTGCTGATTTCTTTTCATCTGAAACATCTTTCCTTAACTCAGGGCTAATAGCTTTACAAGGCACCTTGTAACAAGGTTCCTTGTTGGTAACTCCTGTGCTTGATTAGAAGAAGGGGAAGTCCTTAGACAGCACATTTTCTGCCCTGCTCCGGAATGTTGACATGACCGAGGAGAGGTATGTGCACTAGAAGCCTGAAATGCAGCTGTTCTGATTTGCTCTGTTTATGTGCGATATCTCTGCTCAAGCTTGTGCTGAATGTTGTTTGTGTTGGGCTGTTCACCAGATAGTTGTAGGATATTTGATTTGGAAACTGGGTGAGACCCTCTTTACTGAGGGTGGTGTTGTGGGAATTTCTCTAGCCAGGGTTTCCCCATAGAGGTGACAGTAGCAGTTGGTTGAAGCTACCTAGGGAACTGTTGTGGGTTCCCAGGCTCTAGGTGTTTGCTTGAATTAGGTTGTAGTGTACTGGTGGCTCAAGGCTGGGAGTTACCCTGGTGGGTTGTTGGAGCTACTTTGGAGTAGTTCCTCCAGCCCTGCTGTGGTGGTAGAGGTGCTAGGGTGGGGCTTGGGGGATCCAGGTGCAGTGTTGAAGTCTTGAGAATGGTGTCTTGGGATATGGCAGGAGTTCTGGAGGCATGGGGCAGAGTCTTGTGCGTTTGCATGAAAGCTTCAGAGCTGGGACTAGGGAGGAGCCCAAAGCAGGGCTTCTGAGCCAAAAGTAGGGCCATGCACGTGGCAGGGCTGATCTGACCTAGGGGGTAGGACCAGGGCTGAACAGGCAGGAGGCAGTTAGGGTGGAGTTGAGACTAAGCAAGTAATAGGCTGTTCCACAGCCTTGGGGACTGTGTGGATGCCAAGTCACATGGGGAGAGGTTGGTTCCAGTAGCTCAGGGATTATGGAGTTCTCCCTGTTCTGCCTGGAACCTGCCAAAATAGTCACCTAAAGCCTCTCAGGTTGGGGCCTTCTGGGCTCCAGTCAATTATTGTGATCACATCTGTTGCTCTGCAGGGGAGGAGTGCTTGGCTTTTAGACCCAGTGGAGGCTTAGTTAAGTCCACTCCCTCCCCAGCTGAGGGCTAATCTGGTGCCATGCACTTAAGAGCTCCTGCCTGATCCCCACTGTGACTGTTTTCTGGTGCAATGGCTCTGCACAGACTCCAGGTAGGTAGGTCTCCAGTCTGACCAGGAAGAGGTCTGGGGCAGTGGAGGGAGTCATGTCCCACTCACGGCAGGGTAGGCATAGTGCCCTGGTGCTCTATCCTCTTCTGCTATGCACATTTGTTAATTTTGTAAATCACCCTGTCACCTTGTTTTACCACAGTTAAGTGTCCTGTGTTGCTTCTGTGTGATTTCACAATGTTTCTTCAAACAAGAGTGATCTGTACATAGGTGACTGCCTACAGTTGTCACTTCTTTCCTTGGGAGCAGCATGCTGGTGGGCTGCTTCTAGTCCACAATATATATATTTTTGGGTCTTTAAGGTCAACTATCTTATGTTACATAATAAAGGAATAAGAGAAATAAAAACAGGGACATGTGTAGCATATGTATATATATACACAAATATATTTTAAACAAACTAGTGAGGAGATACTCATGACAATTATAGTCCTTTCTGTAACTGGTCTTGTGGTAATAACCAGTGTTCATACTACTTTCTTCTGGTATCTGTTCTGTATTCCCTTTGCTTTCAGCAAGCACCTTGGATCGTCATGGTTCTTTACATGGTGTGCTGACCTAAATCTTCATTCCTGAAAAATCTGGATCATTTTTCCAGAAATGGGTGTTGTAATTTCCCACAGGGCATGAAAATACTAAGAGATGGCAGAAGGGATCTCCTACATTTTAGACATATGCTTCCTTATCTTCATTGTGGAGTAGTGGTCCAATTATCCCTTGATGGTCTGGATCCATGACACAGTTGACCCCATTTTTGCTCTGACACCTTTCACATGTAGAATATCAGGATGGTGGATAAGGAATTCTATAAACCCATGAAAGACAGTTTTGGCAAAGGCATTATGTGCAGGGAGCCATTATGTGCAGCAAATCCATATCCAGATTGTTTATTCCAAGAAGGACAAAATTCTACCCCTTCTTTGATGGAAGCAGTTCAATGTAATCAAATTACCACTGAGTAGCTGGCTGATAATGCTGAGAAATGGGGCCATTGTTAGTCTCTGTTCCTGTCAGATCAAGCACTCACATCTCAGCCTGGCCAGCCTTGGTGAGTAGAAGTCTTTGTTGCTGAGCCCATGCCTAGTCATCCCTGACACCATGGCCACTTTTTTCATGAACCCATTGAACAATGACAGGGGTGGCTGGGGAAAGAAGCTGAAAGAAACAGCCATCCTACCCACTAAATTGTTAAAGTTCTCCTCTGCTGAGGTTACTCATTTGTGGGCATTTACATGGAACACAAATATCTCCACATCTTTTACCTGCTTAGGTCTATCCATATACCTCTTGTACAAATGTCTTTGTTATCAATTTTCCAATCATATTCCTTCTAAGTTCCTGAGCATCTGGTCAAACCATTGGCTATGCCCCATGAATCAGAACATAATTACACATCTAGCCATTTTTCCTTCCAAACAAAATGCACAACCAAGTGAAGTATCCCAAGTTCTGTCCACTGGGAAGACTTACCTTCACCAATGCCTTCACAGATGTCCCCAGAAAGGACAATAATGCTATATCTGTCCCCTTTGAGATAGTGCCTGCATATCCTGCAGAACCAGCTGTGAATCAGGTCTGAGTTTGCCCTTCCTCAGTCACCTGGTCATAGAATACTTCCCACAAGGCCATAGGCACTGGGTGGGAGAGAAGGTAGTGTAACAGGAGTGGGAACAATTTGGGCCACTTCTTTATGTACCTTACTTGTGCCTTTTATGTACCTTACTTGTGCCTTCCATGTGATGATGCAGTGCTGCTTGCAAACCCAACTGATGGCTTGGTGGATCAGATAACTCTAGGTTTATGATGGACAGCTCAGGTCACATGGTAATGTGGTGATAGTCCATGGTCAATATTCAGTTTCCACTAAAGGCCCAGTAGGAGTCCAAGAGCTGTCTCTCAAGAGAAGAGCAGGATAATGTCAGGGCCTTGCTTTAAAATCTATTTGCCAGGAATACTTCTGGCAGTATTGGATCTGCTTGATCTTATGGCCCATGTGGCAGAGCAGCTTTGTACAATTCATGCACCTTCTGTAGAGCCTTCTCTTCAGGGCCCTACTCAAAACTAGTAGCTTTTAAAGTCAATTGGTAGATAGGCTGAAGTAACACACCCAGATAAGGAATATGTTGCCTCCCACATCCAAATAGGCCCAGCAGGCATTTTGCTTCTTTCCTGGTTATAGGAGGGGCCAGATGCAATAACTTATCCTTTACCTAAGAAGGGCTGTCTCATCATGCCCTATACTACTGGAACCTAGAAATATCACTGAGATAGAAGGCCTCAAATTTTAGTTGGATTTATTTCCCACTCTCTGACACACAAATGTCTTACCAATATAAGTCTAGAGTGGTTCCTGCTTCTTACTCATCAGGTCCAATCAGCATAATGCCATCAATGTGGTGGACCAGTGTGGTATCTTATAGAAAGAAAAAGCAATCAAGATCCCTGAGAACTAAAGTGTGACATAGGCCTGGAGAGTTGATAACTCCTAAGGTAGGATAGTGACAGTGTATTGCTGGCCTTGCCAGCTGAAAGCAAATTGCTTCTGGTGGGCCTTATGGACAGGCGTGGAGAAAAATGTATTCACCAGATCAATAATTGCATACTTGGTATCAGGAGATGTGTTAATTTGCTCAAGTACTGAAACCACATCTGGTACAGCAGCTGCAATTAATTGTTATAATCAAACTTATAACAATTTTCTGTCGTTTTGAGGCCAAATAGGAGAGTTGTATGGAGGTGTGGTGGGAATCACCACCCCCGTATTGTTCAAGTTCTTGATAGTGGCACTAATCCCTGGAATTGTACCAGAGATGAGGTATTGTTTTTGACTGACTGTTTTCCTACATAGAGGAAGCTCTAATGGCTTCCATTTGACCTTTCTACTGTAAAAGCCCTCACTCCACAGGTTAGGGGAAAAAATGTGTGAATTCTGCCACTGCTAAGTATGTCTATTCTGATTATGCATTTAGGAATGGGAGAAATGACTACGGGATGGTCTGTGGAGCCACTAGACCTACTATGAGTTGAGTGTTAGCTATAATGTTGATCACCTGATCTTCAAAAACCCCTACTCTAACTGAAGGGCCACAGTGACCTTTTTGGTTTCCTAGAATCAATGGTCAGAGCCAATGTTCAGTAGTCCTGAAATCTCTGATTATTTATCTTTTCCCAGGGCACAGTTACCCTGGTGAAAGGCTGTAGGTCCCTTTGGGGAAGTATGGAACAAAGATTAACAGTATGTATTTCAGCAGTGTTCTGGGGTCCTTCTTGGATGGACATGGCCTCCCTTTCATTCAGGGATTCTGGGCCTGTAAATTGGCTCGAGTCTGGGAATTGATCGAAGGACCATGACTTTCTGTTTTATGAACTGAGTTTGACTTTTGTTCACTTGACCTGCAAGTTTTCTGCTTATGCAGGTCAAGTAAGACTGCAGTAGGCTTCCCATCTATTTCACTTCTAGGAACACCATGATTATCTAGCTCTATACAAGTCAGACTGTTCTGATTCTGATTGTGGCTTTGCCTCTGCTGTGCATTGGCAGTTGAGAAGAGACACTAGGTCCCTGCCACCATGGATCCAGTTATTCCCAGTGCATTAAATGACAGAAATTCCCACTGCAACATCCATCCTATGGAGTAAAGAGATCCTAGGGCTCTTTGGGGATGCTCTCACAAATCTATTTCTCAAAGTATTGATGAAAGGTATATTGTGGACTCTCCCAGTTTGCATAGGTAGGTTTTAAGTGACAAGTCTACTTTAGCATTCCAATCTCCCCAAGCTGTTGAATCCTTTCATCTACAATAACCAAGGGAGATCAGGTATCTCCAGCTGGCTCACAGTGGGCCCCCTTCTGATCCATGTTTCATCCAACCAAACAAACAACTATTGGAGCCTTTTTAAAAAATCCCTAAGCTACAGCATTAAATGCAGAATCTCTGCTTAGTGGGCCTATATCAATAAATTCAGCCTGATCCAACTTCATGTTCCTTTCACCATTATCCCATACCCTTAATATCCATTCACGCATTGAATTTCTGCTTGTATAAATTAGAAAACTCAGTTCTTTTGGAGTGTAGTGGATCTCCTCATGGGTTATATATTGTACTTCACCATTACACGCCGGCTGGGGCTTTAGTTATAGATCTAAAAGCAAAGAGGGGATATGGGGGGGTAGGTCCAGAGGAGAATCAGTTGTCTGCTTGGCAACTACCTTGGGGGAGGCCATTTCCACTTCCTCAGGCAGTGAAGGGCTAATCTCCTGGGAGGGGAGAAAGGCTGACATCACAGGGGTGGGGGTGGAATGCTGCTGCCCCCACAGTAGGGGTAGGGAGGCCATGATTGCTGGCAAACAAGCTCATCAGAATTTAGGATCTCAGTGTCTCCAACCTCATCAGGGTTCTCCCACACATCCTCCTCCGAACTGACACGATCCCATTCTTTCCCAGTCAATGCCTAGGCTTTAACAGTGGGCCTCCAGTTGGCCTAGAGTTCAACTTTCATTGTAATTCAGCCAATTGCATGATGAGGGCATATGTTTGATTTTCAGCGATTTCAGCTCTGTGGTTACAGGAGCAAAGATTCTGATTCAGGGCACACACAGAAGCTCTTAGGCTGTTTATGTAGAGCTGGAGCCAGAAACTTGGATCTCTGAGCTCCTATTTTTTCCATCACATTGCCCAGTGACGTTAGAAGCAACCAACCAACTTCATTAAATTCCTTGGTTTTCCATGAATGTTTGAAGGTATCTAATACAAAGTCAGCAAGTTCCTTTCCTCTAATAAATGTTTGGTTTGGAGTATTAAGTGAAGATATTTTATCTATCTCTATGAACAGTTTATGCCATGGATCACTGGGGTTCTCTGTACTATAAGAAATAGAGTTCTTAGTGTTTTTAGGTCTAATCAGATTAGAATGAATTCCAGAAACCCTAAAACCAATTAAGGAAACTTACCCTTAAAATTTTGTTCCTCTAGAACCATTCCTGGCACCAAAATCTATATAATTCAGAGTTCTTCAGAAAGACAGAGAAAAACCAATAGGAGACAGATAGAAAGATAGATGGACAGATGGGTATCTGAGAGGGTATTCATTAGGAGGCTGAGAATTCCCACGACAGGTTGTCTGCGAATTGGAGACTGGGATACTGGCAGCATGGCTAAAGCCTCAGAACCAGAGAAGTTGATGGTGCAATTCTGGGTCTGAAGCTGAAAGCCTGAGAACCTGGTATAAGTTATGGAGTCTCAAGGCTGGAGAGAGCCTGGAGTTCTGATGTCTAAGGGCAGGAGGAGGAGAATATCCCAGCTCCATGAAAGAGAGAGTGAGGATCTGCTTTTCTCTCCTTCTTGTTCTATACAGGCCCCCAGCTGATTGGGTGATGCCTGCCCACATTGATGGTGGGTCTCCCCCCCTCAGCCTACTGACTCACATGCCAGTTTCCTCTGGAAACACCCTTGTGGACACACTCAGAATTAACACTTCACCAGTTCTCTACGTATTTCTTAATCTACTCAAGTTGACACCTAAAATTAAGTATTGCAACAATATACAATGTATTTATATGTTTATTTATTTTCTGGCTCTTTCATTCAATGGTGAGATCTAAGATGACCACAACTTGGTATTCTATTCCCAGCACTTAGAACTGAACCATAGTTGGAACATAGGCCACCAATGAAATGTGGCTGGAGAGGAGGCTGGATGGAGTAGAAACTAATGCTTCTTCCAGGACTAGAGAGAAGGAAGCTCCCCACAACGTTTTCTTTCTTTCTTTTCTTTTAAGCCATTTTGCATTCTACACTCATGGCCAAAGGATTGACATGCCTCAATTCATTGCCAGGCAGTCACTCACTGTGAATGGTTCCAGTGGAGACCTACCCTTAGAGCTAGCAGTGGGGGCTATTCAGCTCAGACACCTGGGCTTTTACAAGGTAGGAGCAGGACAAGGGTGGGAATGGATGCTGAGAGGCAACGCCAGTGCCGCCTGCAAGAATTCAGAGGAGGTCCACTAAAAATTGCTACCCTTGAAAGTCGCGCGTGCTAAGTGGCCACTATACAAAGTCAGTGAAATAAACACCCTCCCCCAGTCCTGCTCCTCCCACCTCCTTCCAACTAAATCCTTTGGTCTAAAATATATACCATTTGCCATTCTGTAAAATATACAAAGGGCACACTGTCATACAGTTGCTTTGAATGGAATGAAAACATTGAATGAGCAAACTGATGGTTAAAATTCTGTACAATCTAATTGTGCAGCAAATAGAAATGGGAACGAAGCAGAGCAGTATTGTCTATGTTCTAAGACGCCCTGGGGGAGAACGGTGCAGGGGCATTCAGGGACGTCTAAAGTGCTGCTGGGAATTGTTTAGGTTTGTTTTGCAAAGAATTCTCCCCAGAGGAGGTTGTTTCTGTAATTTATAGGTACCCTCCAACAGGTGAGGACCATTTCCTACAGGAGCACTCTGAGCTAGGGAGGGACATTGGAGTCATCAACCATGATGCTAGCCTGCTTGTTGGTGCCCACTGCATCTTCCCATAGGTGAAAGAGGTGATTGCCACCTTTAGCCCTTTTCTCAGCTCCTGAAGCCACTCCTAGAAGGACAGGGCCAACTACTGTGGCCAGTCTTGGGCTTTCTCAAAACTCACAAGCACCCTCTCAGCAGAGTTTGGGCAGCTCTGGTGGGCACAATGCTGGTGTACACTTTCATACCATGACCCCAATTCTGCTCTTGGTGGCTTCTGAAATCAGCATACCAGCCAGGGAAGGGTTCGTCACATGCATGAGCCCGGCTCAGAGGAGGCTCTGCCCAGCCCTTCAGAGAGGACTGAGGGTGTGCACCCGTGTTGGTCAGGGTAGTGAAAAGATGCTGTCCACCTGTGCTGTGAGAGTCCTCTGATCCCTCCAAGTGGCCTTGGTCAGGAAGTCTTTCTGACCTCAAAAGTCACCTTCAAGGCTTTCATACTGACTGTCCCTCTTTGCACAATTGCCTCTTTTCCTTATTATTATTATTATTTTTTTTGCCGTTGATGATCAGTCATTTTAATCAGAATGAACTTGCGTAACAGCACTATGCAGGATTTGTAGATAATAGCCTGGTCCCGGGTTGTGCTCAGTGGTGGAATAATTATTAGAAGGACATCTGTCCCCTAGCAAATATCTCCTTCAAGCCCAGAGTGTGAAAATCCAACTTTACTCTTTTGGATCAAAATGCAAAGCTTCTGACATAATATGGGGGGATTAAAGCCTCAACACATGTTCTGTTATCCAGCCTCT